>NC_090871.1:66978986-67008986 GCF_036669935.1 Montipora foliosa | reverse complement strand
AGGTAAGAATCTTGTTTGCAAATACTTCTTTGGTTTCTCAAAAGTGCCAACCACTTGGGTAAAATGGTTCTTTTGTTTTGTCAGCCAAAAATGTAAGGCACTGGGTAGGTTGTATGGATAGGACTATAATGGCCAGTACAAACCATTGGTTAAACCGTTTCCACTGACCATGCTTCAAGCAACTTGGCTCTGGTTGGCACAGTAGTTGAAGTCAATTATTACTCTGCTAGCTGAATGCTTAACTTTCTTCGATCAATTGTTTTATTGTTCTCCTTGGTAGCTTGGGAAGCACAAGGTTTTTTAAAGTTGCACGTGCAAAACACAAGTAAGTTAAAATTGTTGTGCATGGTCTTAGTTGTTGAATGTATGACTATTTTTTTTTAGGAAAGATCTCATAGATATGTTGCAGGTCATTTTGTCCCCTGGGTTCATTTGCAATCAAACGTTAACTAGGTCATATTGTTTCAACCTACAATCTTGGACAAAACTGTTGAGAGCAGAGACATTTTGGGTATTCCAGAAAATTATCTGTTAAAAGTTGTCCTTTACCCTCTCCCCAAACTCAATGTTGATTTATCTTGGTCGGAAATATACATTAGGACAGATGACAATACATGCATAGCAACAACATTGACTGAGGGGGCAGGGGAGGGGGAAGTAGAATGTAAGTAGGGGTTTGTAAAAATGAAGGTGAATTTGTGTCAGTGTCTCAACAGTTTTGTCCAAGATTTTAGGTCAACTTGTTTCAACCTAGATCAAGTTGTTTCAACCTCTAGAGGCCAAATTGGGGCAAGTACAAAACACAAGTCACAGGTCACAGGTCACAGGTCACAAATCCTTGTTTTACCAGTACAGAAAGTATCCTATTAAACGTTCATTAAAGCTAACCTTAGGCCTAATGTTAGCATTTGTAAACGGTTAGGGCTGTTTCTGTATTGGTAAAACAATGACCTGTGACCTGTGTTTTGACTACCTGCCCCAAACTGACCTGGGTTGAAACGACTTGATCTAGGTTGAAACAAGTTGACCTAGTTTGAAATAAAATGACCTAGTTTAGTTGCAAATTAACCTAAGGAACAAAACGACCTGCACGTCAAACCCATAGGTCAAACTCTCACTTTACAAATAAGGCTAAGTGCCCATTTTACAAATTAGCTCTAAACTCTTGTTTGCCTTATTAGCATTGAGCACCATTTAGTTCTAAAAACTAATTTAGAATGTTTTGTTTTTGCTGAATGAGGTGGAGCACAAAATTTCATGTCTAAATCAATAATAATTACAGATGGATATTCACTATTAGATCTGGTTATCTTCAATTTTGATTTCCTGTGATATTGAAAAAATCATGATATCAATGATACATGTGTCAGATATAAATCTTATCTTCCTGCAAATAATCATATGCTTTATAAGCCAGTCGCTGGTTCAATTGCGTATTCTTCATTGTACAGCTGTACCTATTGTGTTAACCATCCTATCTTGCAAAAAACTCTAATTTCATGGCATTGTCTCCTGATTTTCGTTATGTTAGACATGCTGACTTTTAACTAATTATTGTTTCTTTCAACAGAGAAGGCCTCTGTGTGGTGAAGGTCTTTGCAATTCAAGATCCATCACTTCCTCTAAAGACTTACCAAGATCAGCTCATACAGATCAAGAACCTCCTTGTTGGTGCTCCAAATGTTCTTCCTTTCAATTACTCAATTCTGACAGAAAAAGCTAGTCTCTTGATCAGACCATTTATTAAAGACAATTTATATGATAGAATAAGGTTAGTGTATAGTACAACAAGGTTGGAAATATTTTCAGTTGTTGCATTAACCCTTCAACGCCTACACCAGCCTAAACCGGCCAGACTTTTATTTTACTCTGTCTAACACCAGACGATTTTACTCGTTAATAGGGAACCCCCAGGAGTCAATGGGTTAATGTGGCAAACCAATTTCTAGATAGAATAACAGGATAAAGGCACTTAATTGTTGCATAATTGATTAATTTAGTTGAAGGGTTGGCAAAATGACGAGAGCGCTCAATTTCCACGTGGCCTACGATACTGGACAAAATTGTTGAGACAATTTTCTCTCTATGTAAACAATTTATTTATGCCACATAAATCTTCTACTTTGGAATCCCCTCTCCTCCCATACAATGTTGACAAGTCCTGTCAGTTGCACCTTTTCACAAACAACATTGTCTTGGATGGGGTAGGGGGAGGAGGATATGTGCGCTTTTGTAGTTGTCATTGTCGAAAAAGACGAAACTTGACAAAAGTCTCAACAACTTTTTTCCAGGATTGTAGGTGGTATTCCAAGATTCAAGGTCATGTGGACGATGTGGTTTACGTTTGTTGGTTCTGTAACCAGCTCTAAAAGGTTTTACTTCCTCTCCCAGGTGATCTGGTTTTTCCCTTAGACCAAATACCAGTGTTTGAATCATCTAAAACCAAATCGGGGTTCGCACTGGGAGAATGCCAGTTTTTAGTAACCATTGAATGAACCAACCTTGCTTCTTCAAGTTTATTCTGTTAACCCTTTCATACCCAAACTGGCCCAAACCGGCCATACGTAGTATTTTACTCTGTCTAATACCACATGATTTTATTCGTCAATGGGGAACCACCATGAGTCAATTGGTTAATCACTCACTGAAAAACTGTGTCCCATTAATTAACCCTTTGATACCCAAACCGGCCCAAACTGGCCATACTTAGTATTTTACTCTGTCTAACGCCAGACAATCTTACTTGTCAATGGCCTGGGGAACCCCCAGGAGTCAATGGCTTAAGTGTCCAGTGCAGGGATCCTTTCCTAGAATTTTATCATTATGATATCGATGGTCATTAGCTATCTTTTGTTTTTGTTTTTTTTTAGAGAGCGATTTTAAAAAACTTGCAGTGTTTTTGTCTTCTTTGTAGCACCAGGCCTTTCCTGGACATCATTGAAAAGAAATGGATTGTGTTCCAGTTATTAAGTGCCCTGAACCAGTGTCACTCAGTGAAGGTTTGTGAAAGAACATTGAAATAAACTTAAACCAACATTGTTGACAAATTGAAAAACCTGCCTGTTGTGTTGCCATTGTAAAACTGAATTCTAGTGCCCAACTGGTCAAGGTTTTTTTGGAGACAACTATTATAGTCTCACTGCAATTTGCAGCATAGTTCCAAAATATTGAGAAATGAATCTAAGGATGCACTTTTTGTAGTAATAAAAAATCTTAACATTCTGCACCAGGTCTGTCACGGAGACATTAAAACAGAAAACGTGATGGTGACAGGGTGGAACTGGGTCCTGCTGACAGACATTGCAAGCTTCAAACCTGCGATTCTTCCTGAGGACAACCCTGCAGACTTCAACTTCTTCTTTGACACATCTCGACGTCGCAGCTGTTACATTGCACCAGAGAGGTTCTTGGATTCCAGACAGGCAGATCAGATGATATCCAAAGGACTTTCTACGGCTGGTAATGGTCTTAGACAGTCAAACAGTGGAGATCCCAGCCTCCCAGATATGGACCTTGTTCGACATCAGCAGGGAAATCTGACTCCAGAGATGGACGTATTTTCAGCTGGGTAAGGCAGAATAACATGTTAACACATTACTAATAACACTGCTTTTTGTAACAGGTTGATACACAGCATTCCGAGATACATGTAGATTGAAGTGTTTAATTCCATTCCTGATGGATTCAAGACCTCTTTCCACCAATTTACCCGTAAAAGGGCCATTCTTCTCTTAACATTTAACTTTCTGCTTTCAAAGATGCCAACTACAATACTAACTGAACCACTAAGGTCAAGTAAGGGAATTTCGTTTACTTTATTATCCGACTTCATGGGTTTTTTTTTCCAGTAGTAGCAGGAAGGAAGGAGGTATGATCAATATCATGAATACTAACCTCACTTCATTGCTGATCTGTTTGGAACAAGCGGTTAACTTCAAACTTTATAATTTAATTATGAAAACTTAAAATCCATTGATTTTTTTGTAGTTGTGTAATTGCTGAGCTATTTAATGAGGGCAACAGGTTGTTTGATCTGTCAGAGCTTCTTTCCTACCGCAATGGCGATTTTGATCCCTCTACAACTCTGTCTAAAATTGAAGATTCAAGCATTAAGGTATGAACACATTCATGAACATTTTAATAATAATAATTATAACAATAATAGTAATAATAATAATAATAATAATAATTTAATAATAATTGTCATTGCTAATTGTTGTTGCAAATACAGCATTGACGCAGCTCAACAAAGTCGAACCTAAAACATACTGTGGCACTCCTTGCTGCCGCTATACAGTCCATGTGTGACCTTAGAGCACAGCTTACAGCCAGCTGGAATTAATTGTATGCTGGTTTTATTCTTGTCATTACTAGTTTTGCTATATTTCATGGATATTGAGATTGCAGAAGAGTTGAAAGAGAGTTCTTAAAATTTTCGTGAAAGTTCTCAATAATATTCATCTTAGCTTCTACTTTTGAAGCAGATGAAAAAAACGCTCTCTGAAAGCAGTCTGTATTTTTAGGAATTAGTGCAACAAATGATCAGCAAAGATTCAAAAAGCAGGTTATCTGCAGCAGAGTTCATGAATAAATACAGAGGTAAGATCCCCTACCAACAGCTCTCACTCTGTCATCATTTTTGCTTTCTTTGTCATTGTAGATGATTTCTGCTGATGTTGCTACTGCTGTCAGAAATTTCTCTGATTTTGTCTTCTCTGATAGGGGTCATCTTTCCAGAGCAGTTTTACACTTTTTTGAAGAACTACATGAGGAACTTTGCTATGCTTCCTGTTCTTACAGCAGATGAAAAGATAGCCAGGTATTTAACGTCTTGTCAAAGGAAGCTTCCTCCCTTTTGAACACTTTGTTTTCTCTAATAGCCCTTTTCACGGTTAAGTTTTTCTCATTTGCATTACAATGTAATCTAACGTGGGTGCGAGGCAATTTCGGGTTAAAACTACAAAATGGCCCTGAAATTGCCTCACATACATGCTAGATTACTTTGTAATGCAAATGAGAAAAACTTACCATGAAAAGGGCTATTGATTCAATTAGTTTTTAACTGGTTCAGCAACTTTGTTTAATTGCAGCCAAAAGGACCTACTCTGTTAAGCAAAAATGAATAAAACATTTGCTACAACTTGATACAGTTGGTGTCTGCATTTTCCTGCTTACACCTCAAAATTTGGCAATTATTTGTAAATAATCTGAAAATACAAGAAGAAATCACTTTTGATGCACTGATGTTAATTGCAACTTTACATAAGTTTACTTTCATTTTGACCCTTTGACACCCAAACCAGCCCAAACTTAACTTATTTTACTCGTCAATGGGGAACCCCTGGGAATCAATCACTCACTAACCCACCCACCCATTAATTTGGTTTGATTTTTAGAATAAAGCGAGATATTGATCAGATTTTGAAAGAGCTACTTCCAACAAATGATGCAGATGATATTTCTACTCCTGATGAAGATGGTAAGAAATGTTTTCAATTTTTCTTATTTTTATGAGTTGACTTCCAAATTACTAATAACATTGAAGATACCTTGTTTATTAAGTGTTTTGTTGGTGACATTTCAGGTTGTCTAGTTATCATTGTTTCCCTTCTCACATCTTGCATCAGAAGTTGTAAGGTAAGTCATTGGCAAATTGCATACATTAGTTTTAGAGTTAGGAGGATAATATGTACAGAGGAGAATGGAAAAAGGAAGCTATGGAACTTAAGACCCATTTAAACTCTTCGTGTACGAACTAGTGACCAAGTTTTCATCAGTAACTTATTTGGAAAAAAAATTGGTAACTTTTTAATTGGGGTACTCAAACAGAGCTGTAGCTAAGAATAAATTCATCCAGTTGAAGATTCTATTGAGGTGGTTAAGTTGGTGCTCCGAGCATCAAAAGGACCTGGTAACAAGATTGTTCCCAGTGTCTCACAACACCCGGCATTTTTCGAGATGGTGAATACAGGGTATACTTAGGGTGCGTTCGATTGACCATATTCCGGAATAGGAATACATGGAATAGAAGTTAGAAATCCTTCGTTTTTAGGAGATTCACATGAAAATTGTCAAACACTTGCTAAAATGCTATTTTAAACATATCTTTACCATCCTTGTTGCATCAAAACGCTAGACCTACCGTTTTAAATCATCACTTCACGTATTCTTATTCCGGAACAGGTCAATCGAACGCGCCCTTAGTCTAACAGATATTCAATTTTTTTTGTTAACACATCAAAGACTTTTAAACTGTGTAGAGAATAATTTGCGATCTTCTCTTCAGTCGCTTTGATCAATGGCTAAAATTCAGCCGGTGATCACACCTTTCTCAAGCAGCGATTTTCACTGGCAGCTGGTGCTTAGAAACATCCCTGCTCAAATCTATGAAATAATTGAGAAATAGCTGATGAAATCCTTTCCAGATTGTAATGGGAACACCAAGTGAAATATTCATTGCTATTAATATTGTCTCCAATAAGTTTCTTCCATTAAGAAATTAACAATCAATGTGCTCATCTCCTCTTCCCAGTACTGTGTGTCCAAACTGACTGCATTGGAATTGCTCCTGAAGATTGCTCGGCATGTCAGTGATGAAATCATTCTTGAGCGGCTGTTACCCTACATGTTGTTTCTTGTCAATGATCCACTGCCTCAAGTTAGAGCTCAGGCCCTGAAGATTTTAAGCCAGTGTCTGCAACTTGTGCGTAGTTTGCCTCGCAGTGATGCAAACATATTTCCAGAGTATGTGTTGCCAAGTTTATCATGGCTGACTCAGGATCAGGAAGTCATTGTGAGAATTGCATATGCCGAGAACATTGCATCACTTGCAGAGACTGCTTTAAAGTTTCTGGAAATGGCACAGCTAGATTATGCCAATCAAGAGAACAGTGAGGATGATGACTCACCTATTCAGTATCAGGTAATAACTTAATGATGAATGATATGGTGTTACAGTATTACACATAATGTGTGGTCCCCAGAGAAACAGTTTTTTTTTCCTGGGAGTCCCAGGACTCAAGGGAAAGCAAAACTAATTAGTTTCCCAAGGGACCAGACATTAAGTGCTTTGTTATATATTAATTTTAGACTTTCACTTCGACAATCTTAGCAAAACATCCGGCACTGGCAACAACTGCAGAATTGTATCCCAGTCCTGATACATTTGAATTTGATCAGGGCATGTAACTATATATAACTGTTACAAATGTAATTATAATAATATGATTATTAGTCAGCCAAAGTCTGTCTTTTTGTAATCTGCAAGGGTGCAAACTGAGCATTCAATCATATAATATGACTTAAACCAGTATTTTTTATACTTGGATGCCATCGTAATGAATGCACCAAGTTTGTGGCCCAGTTCAAGAAGTTAAAAAATGCTGTTACAGTACAGATCACAAAAAATAGGATACCAATACAGTTTGGTTATCAAATTCAGCTTGAAATCACTGTATTGCACTGCACAAAATGTCCTATTAAATTGGTTCTGTATAGACCATGCAGAGTTTTAGAGATATAGAGGATATTACACGGTGGCGAGAAGATATGAATTTTATGTTCGAGTGGGAAGAACAATATCTCACGAGTGAGCGAAGCGAACGAGTGAGATATTGTTCTTGCCACGAGAACATAAAATTCATATCTTCGAGCCAACTTGTAATGTTCTTTTTATTATATGGAGACTAAATATTGATAAATTCCGATTTTATTGTGTTTCAAAGTAGTCAAGTTTTACAAATACGGCTGGGCTTTATAAAAAAGGCGGGGAAAAAAAGGCGGGAATCGTGACGTCATTGAACGATACGACACTCACAAAGGTGACATACGGAAAATACGCCACTCGGGTCCCAGATGTAGTGGCGTATGGAATCTACGAGTGGTTTAGTTCCCAGTAAAACACTCTCCTCCATATAATAAGTGGTATTATGTATATTTATTAACAGTGGCTCAAACCAGTGTCAACAATTTGGAGGGAATGTCTTAATTGAAGGATAAACTCTACAACACTGTTTCACATTAAGGGAATGTTACAAAGAAACACCAATAATTACTTAACAAGATGCTCTTATTAATGTGACCTTATATGTTACCATGGCAACAAAAAAAGCCATCTAAAAATGTCCATAGGCTACAAGTATATTTTGTCTTCTATCTCAAAAACGAGCTCGGAGACCCCCATTTGGTATTGCTGAAAAGTGATTAGCAGGCTTAGATAAAACTCTCTGCAAAGTTGTAACAAATTCTCTGTAGCAGATTCATGGCCACCTTCACAACTGAAAAAGGTGGCTCTTAATCCACTCCAGAGAATTTTCTATAACTTTGCAATTTCATCTTAGCCTGTCTATCACTTTTCAGCGATAAAAATAGGGGTCGCCAAGTTTGTTTTTTAGATATAAGTGTTAAAAGACAAAATGAAAGGGCGTTTTTAGATGGTTTTTTGTTGTCATAGTAACCTATGACGTCACATTAATGAGTGCATCTTGTTACTGGTAAGCATTTATTGGTGTTTCATTTGGTACCTCCACATTTGCCATTACATGACAGTTGGGTAGATTCAATCCTTCCAAATAGTAAAGTTTGTTGAAAGTGTCAAAACTGGTTTGAGCCTCCTTTAAATTTGTCTTTAATACATCTGTTGAGAAATAAGATAGTTCTTAACCTGAAAAACTCACATTATTTTTAGGTTTCATTTATAAACTAAGCAACTGTTTTGAGTGACAAGCTTGGGGTTGCATTTATAATTTTATTACAATAACATACATTTCTTTTTTAGGGAAGTTATGACACTGAACTCCAAGCACTTCATGAACTGATTCAAAGGAAAGTTGTGACACTTTTGAGTGATCCAGAAAATATTGTCAAACAGACACTGCTTGAAAATGGCATCACACAGCTCTGTGTATTCTTTGGTCGGCAGAAGGCAAATGACGTACTGTTGTCCCATATGATCACTTTCCTGAATGACAAACAGGATTGGCAATTGAGAGGAGCGTTTTTTGACAGTATTGTTGGTGTAGCTGCTTATGTTGGTTGGCAGAGCCTTGTTATGCTCAGACCCCTCCTAGAACAGGTGATTAATAGTTCTTGCAAATGTATTCGTGAAAATACATTTGCAAGAACTTGAACCAAGATAGACAAATTAAGAGACGTACAATAATGGAAGGTATGATTGCTCCTAACTAAATTCAAACCTTGGACCCCCTGACTGCTAGCTTAGCTGCTAAGCCACTGGACATAGTGATCAAAGACTCATGGAAGCTTAGACTTGTATTGTCAAAACATGACATCTCACCATGTATTAAAATGTATTAAAGTTGATGGTCATTGTTAACACTTTTAAAATAATAACAAGATAAATTGACTGAGGGATACTCAGAAAAATATAAGTTCATGACGAACTTAAAATTAACTTTAGTTACAGTTAGCATTTTGATATAAACCCAGCAAATTTTCGTGTGGGTGGGTTTGAAAACATATGTATGTATATCCGTATTTGAATGAGTTTATAATGTTATTTGGTTATTAAAGATAGGATCCCTTGTATGATCCTTCATGACTTCCACATCATTTGAAACTTTTCTCTATTCTATGACAGGTTTAGCTTTTTCTTGTACTGGATGCATGGAGGGCATCATCAGCTTCCATTGATGTCAGCTTCTGAGCTGAGGGCATTTTTGGTGTAGATTGAAATGACTGAACTTTGCTTGGTATTTCATCAAGATAATGTTTGACTTTCTTGTTTTTCAGGGTTTTAGTGATACAGAAGAGTTTGTTGTGTGTAAAGCATTGAATGCTCTGACTTGTCTGGCAGAACTAGGACTGCTTCAAAAACCAACATTACAAGAGCTTCTGTCTGAGATTGTTCCCTTTCTGTGTCATCCCGTAAGTGCTCTAAATCGAGCTTCCATCATGCAATAGCATTATCCCAATTGAATGTTGGCTGTGTGGCCAAGTGGGTTCTAGTTACTGTCTGCACCTAATTTGTGCAGTGACTAATTGTTTTGGAATAGCCTCTTCCCATACGACCTTTTAATAACTTGTGCTCACAAATAGCGAGCTGGTCTCCCTATTGTCGGATGGGATTCTTAGAACTTCTTGATTTTATTTCTATCATTTGCTTAATTAATTGACCTTGAAAATTTCCCACAAGAGGGCAGTCAGTAAGGATATTACTCATTACTTATTTTCTCCCAACAGAATATGTGGATCCGTTATGGTGCAGTAGGATTTGTAGCAGCTGTGGCAAAAACTTTGAATGTTGCTGATGTACACTGCAACCTGTTGCCTCTGCTGCAACCATTCCTAAAGCAGCCGATTGTGCAAGTAGACAAGGAGGTAACAAGGCACACAGTTAGAGAGTTACACTAAATGTCCATAGTAAGGTGTGATAAACATTTGTAGACTTTTGGTACGACTATGTGGTCATTTCCAGGGTTCAGGTCTTTTGCAACCATGTAAGCTTCAAGAAAAAGTCACTTTTTTCCTACAACTTGAATGTTGTCAAAATCCACCTGATGATGACATTCGTGAACAGAACGCAGCTCACAACGTTGTGGGTTGTAATCAAACATCAGTGAATACAAATTTCTTTCTCTGTATTCGTCCTGTTTCCTTCAGTTTTTGTCCTATACTGTGATCATTCATAGCACATTTTCGTAGCAGATTGACACTCATAATTATTGTAAACAATCTTTGTATTACATTCATTGCTAGGTGATTCTTGTGAGCCTCCTTAAAGAACCCATCAACAGAAGTGTGTACGATTTCATCATCAAGTCCCAACATGTTGTTGGCTTGTTTGATAGGTGAGAGTGTTTCCATTGACTATCCTTTGTGTGTCTGCATGAGGATAATGCCAGGACACCAGGTTCAAGAGATCTTTGTGCTGGGGAAGTGCTGAATGTTGTCACATGATATAGACCACCAGACACTTCTACTGGAATCCTTAATGATAGTGAAAATGTAGAGTATTTCGTCATGGGGGATCTCAACTGTGATATGATTTCTACCTGAAGCGACAACAACACGCTTAAACTGATGAGTATTGCTGATGTATATGGACTCCAGCAGCTCATCTCAGAACCGACAAGAATAAATCCTAGCTCGTCTAATTTCTAATCTATACCAATTGTGTGGGTAAGATTGCATGTTCAGGAGTCCGTCATGTCGCGATTAGTGATCATAGCATGGTTTTTGCGTACAAAAAACTAGCTCTGAAAGGGATGTCTAATGGTAATAATACAGTAACTTGTCGGAATTTTAGGAATTTTGACAGACAAAGTTTTCGAAATAATATTTCATCCCAATCTTGGAAGAGCGTTTATGCATTGTGCGATCCAAATGAGATGTGGTAGGAATGGAAACATACATTTTTGGCCATAGCCAACAAACACGCTTCACTGAGGACGAAGCGCGTTTGCGCGCGTAGTTCTCCATGGATCAGGGGCACCCAACGAGATTATAACTCAAAACCACTTAAACATAGCATTGTCAAACGTATTCTAGTATTTAATCGGTAGATATAGGCATATTTTTATCCCCTAACAATTTTTCATCTGTTCGGATTTCCTAGCTGAAAGTCTAGTGATCCGAAAATTATAGGGATCAAAACCTACCTTTTCGAAAATTTCAGCCAGAAAAAGGGCTCTCGAAAATTCTAGGCGACCTTTTTACGGTAAAAATCCATTAAAAATGGTCAATTATACCATATTTTAGATGTTCGAAAATCCTAGGGCAGGCAGGCAAGCGCGAAATTTTACAACAAATATTTCGAAAATGCTAGATCCCAAATCGTCTTCCGAACAGATATTTTCCGAAAATTGACGTTGGGTGCCCCTGATGGATTACATCAGGAATAAAAGGTTTAATGCATAAACGAGACATCTTAAAAATAAAAGCTATCGAATCGAATGCTCCCAGTGATTGGATGTTATACGAAAGACAACGGAATATAACCAACAAATAATGTAACCAACAAAGAAATAAGATTAACCAAACAAAATAGCTTTGATGAGCACACAGGTGACTATTAGTGAGTTAACGTCCCGGAGATCTGGGAAAACGTCAGTGACGTCACTTAAAATTAATGGATTGACGATAACCGATACACGAGAGATATCAAACGAGTTTAATAACCATTTTTCCACCATTGGTCCAAAACGTGCCAGTGAGATTGACCCCGATATCGTAGACTACCAAATGTATGTCACTCGCACAGATAAATGGTTCCATCTCCATCAAACTGATGCAAGCAAAGTGTTTTCACTCATGAACAAACTAAACAAGTCTAAGGCAACTGGCCTGGACGGAATATCTGCGAGGCTTATTCAAGAGTGTGCCGATTTCATTTATGTGCCCATATGAGATATTTTTAAATATCAATCTATTAGTCAGGGTAAACTCCCAGAAGACTGGAAATCGGCTAGAGTCACACCCCTTTTCAAGCAAGGCGATCGAGACGACGTAAACAATTAACTATCGTCCGATCTTAGTTATTCATGTTGTAGTCAAGGTCTTTGAGAGAATCGTTTACGAACAATAATTATTATATGCCTATTTAGAGGAGCACTATATACTATGTAAACATCAGTCGGATTTTCGTGCGATTCATTCGACTGTTACAGCTTTGCTTAGGCAACTGACTCCTGGGCATATAATATTGATATCGGGAAAGTCAACGCGGTTAGGTTATTTTCCTAGATCTAAAGAAAGCTTTCGATACCGTTGACCACGGGATTCTTTCATCTAAGCTTGACGTTTATGGTATATCTGGAAATTCATTAAAATGGTTTCAGTCGTATTTGGAGAACCGTATACAATGTTACAATGCTCAGTTGGTGGGTCCTTATCTGACAGCCGTGTATTGACCTGCGGGGTCCCTCAGGGGACCATCCTCGGTCCACTCTTATTCTTATTATATATAAATGACCTTCCAAATTGTTTGTCACACTGTGAACCGAGGATGATACGCATCAGACATATGCAGATAATAATGTAGGTAGCATTGAATCATGTCTTAGTGAGGACCTACTGAATGTGCATACTTCGTTAAATGCAAACAAACTTACTCTAAATATGACCAAAACAGAATTTATGCTGATAGGATCTGGCCAAAGGCTTAATAACATTGGTGCTTCCCCCTCAATCTTTATGAAACGGTACTCATGTGAAACAGGTTGCAACTATGAAATCACTTGGTATAACAATTAACGACAAACTCAGCTGGAATTGCCACATTGAAAAGCTAACCAAAAAGATCGCTTCTGGAATTGGTGCCATGAAACTTGTTAGGCACCTGGTTCCTCCGGCGACCTTACATCTTATACACCAAGCTTTTATACAACCTCACTTTGACTACTGTAGTACTGTTTGGGGAACCTGTGGGGTTACTTTACAAGACAAGCTGCAAAAATTACAGAATAGAATAGAGCATCCCACGTTTTAAGTTGCTCTAATTATGACGTTACTTTTTTATATAAAGCTCTTCACAGAATAATTGATATTGATGTTGAACCTTATGTAGATTTCTACAAGGAAACTGATCACTATTCGTTTAGACATACCTCTTACTAACCGAGTTCGAGGTCCGTACTGTAAGTTACGGACCGAGTTTTTTCCCGTTGATTTATGGACAGGAGGATTAAAAACGAGGATCCGTAACTTACAGTACGGACCGAGAAAACGAGGTTAGTAAGATATTTATTATATCTCTGAGGTTAACCGACGCGCGGGCAAGGAAACTAGTCAAAGTGATCTTCTTGGCTGTTAAGTTTGAACTAGTTGCTTGCAAGATTCAAACAGTTTTCAGTACAAGTTTATGCAACAGAAATGACATGAAAAACTCGCTTGATGATGTTTTGTCGAAATATTAAATTTAGCGGGCTGTACAGCGGGCCGTACTGTAGAATACGGCCCGCTAATTTAGCCAATTACAGCGCGCGTACTATCTGAGAGATATAATAAAGCCTACAATTTGAGGGACTCTGAGAATAAACTTAACGTTAGATTGCCACGCACAAATTATTTCAAAAATAGTTTTAGTTATAGTGGCGCCACACTGTGGAATTGCCTTCCTTATGAGGCTAGGTGCGCGGAATCCCTCAGGTCGTTCAAACGCGAAATCAGTAAAGCTCTATAAGGCACGGCATTCACAGAAAGAAGCTTTTTAATATTGTGTAGTTTATAGTTATAATTGAGCAGTTTTAGTTTTGATCTTTCTGTAAATAGCTGATGAATTGGCCGTGATTAAATAAAGTTTCATTCATACGATTCCCTTAAGCCTTGAAAAAAAATCTTCACGCACCCATGGTATTTCTGAGTAGATTGATATATGAACAATTATTTTAGCCAAGGGTTGAAAAAAATCATCACCTTGCATAAATTTCCTCAAAATTGCTTTCAGCTTGCAGGACAGACAGTTGGTACGTAACTTGTGCCGTCCAGGACAACGACCAAATTACCACATTACAGATGAAGCACTTGTTCCTGTGTTCCGCAAACTGCATTCTCAAGGAATAACAGAGGAAGATGAAGACAAACTATTATTTCTCAGGGATATTATTCTGAAGTTACACCGAGCCAAATCTAGGTACGGGTTCAGGCTCCTTTTTAAATTTAACTGAAGATAGCACTGATCTCCTAAATTTCAGCATTCCTACCCTACCCACATCAATCGGTTAGCTTCATCCAACATTTTGATTCAGACTTTGAGGCAATATTTATGTGACAGAGAGAAACGAACTTAATGCCTTGGGCAATCGACCCAGTTAACACAAGGCAATGCAGCCAGGGATACATGTAAGAGTGGGAAGATGTGCGAGCAGTTACAGCCATTTAATTCTCCTTCTGATCGGCTGAGAATGTGGTACAAGATTTTAATTCACTCACCAAGTACATGTATAGCAATGCGAAGAAATCGTGGAATGGTTTTCTCAATTAGAAACCATTTAAAAAATTAGATTCAACGTGTTTGATCTGTAGTTGTTTGTCGGTCGGTCATGCATGGGGGTGGGAAGAGCTCTGTGTCCTTTCTTGTCCTAGCTGTTTCTGGTCTTTTTTCATCTTTTAGAGATAAATAATTATTACGTCCTTGTGGTCCTCGTTAAATTTGCACTTTTTTTCCGTTGTTGAACTTTCTCTTTGTGTTTGCCTGTCTGAATCTACGTTTACCTTTATAAATATTTTTTTTTATTCTGCCTCCTTGCTTGATTAGCTTCTTAGGTATTTTCTAGGGGGCATTGTGCCTTTTTTGAGGTTATTAGTTATTTCATTTATCTCTATTTTCGTGTGGTACAAATAAACTATTTGTTGTTGTTGTTAAAGTGCCATAGAACAGCCTGAAAATAACGATGAAGTGACAAAAGGAGATGTGAACCTCAAGTACTTTACCACAGGAAAAGTGGTGACCAGGCGACACGCAGAGCTGGTAAAGACAAACGATGGAAAAAGTGACAGTAATACTTCAGCAAAGAAAGCAGGTTCAAAAAACAGGAAATCTGTGGTCGAGCAATCTGCAATGGTAAGCTGATGAGAACTTTTTTTACTCAAACAAGATACAACAATAAGTTATTGTCACTTCTCTTCAGTCATTTTTCGCCTTGGTTATGCATTCACCTCCTAAAGACTCATAAATACTCACGTCTTTACCAGTGTTAAGAGACCATATCCCCCTGGGGAGCAGGGATGGCAAAGCGGTGAGAGCACTCGCCTCCCACCAATGTAGCCCAGGTTTGATTCCCAGTCCCGGCGTCATATGTGGGTTGAGTTTGTTGTTGGTTCTGTCCTTGCTCCGAGAAGTTTTTCTCCAAGGTTCACCGGTTTTCCCCTCTCTTCAAAAACCAACATTGCCAAATTCCCATTTGATCCGGAATGCATGGACAAATGTTGAACGAGCTCCTGAGCCCTCTTAAGGTGTTCCTTGGGTAAACAAAATCAGTTCCATTTCCGTGCCAACTAGAACTTAATTGGCTGTTCAAACGATGACTTCTTTTGTTCCATGGTTGGCAGATTTGAATTTCAAAAGAAATGTGACGTCAACGTTTGTAAACAAGAAATATTGCTATAAATCCATGGTCTTAGTTCTGAAAGAAAAGCATTTTCAATTTCCAATTGTCAACGGTACTTGTCTTGAAAATCTTTGAAATTGATGGGAAATTAGCCGCAGTAAAAGGCACTACCACTCTTTTGTTTTAGAGGTAACCATGGTTAGTCTCATCAAACTTAATAATTGGTGGTATCAATTTTGGTTTTTATTTTTTAGAATTCTGAATGGCACCACATGTTTGGTGGAATGGAGAGTGCCACTGTTGCCATGGTGACGTCTAGGAGAGAATCAGTCCCTGCTAATGCACACCGACCGAAATCACCGCTGGGAAAAACGTATTCACTGCCAACGACTGCAGGCGTAAGAAAACTGTTAAACATTTTAAGTTGACCTGTTAAACAAAGCACCTCCATCAGCTCTTTAGAGTTACTTAATCCACCACAGTACACCAGCGATTATGCGAACAAATGAGAAAAAACCCAATTGAATGCATGGGTCGTATGCCGGATGCCAAGTAGAGCAAGTGCATTTTTTTATACCAGAGATCACGTGATTGTTGCGACGGTAGCTTTTACAAACAGCTCACCAGAGATTACTAATTCTCTGCTCTAGAAGGTCATTTCATGTAGCTCAGTTTCCGGTGAGCGGAAACAGTGCTTCAAGGCTGGTTTTCGCCAGCAGCGGAATGGTAAAAATGCGTAACAGACGGAGACGCGAACTGAGTAGCACGCTCTGGAATCCTTGTTGGAATCGAAAAAGTTGTCAACGGTTCCGTTTTTAAATTTCCATGAAATCGTAACGCTGCACTCTCCTGGTTGCATTTTTCACTCCGTGCTCAGAGAAAATATTCCTTTTTGTATTTAAGGACACCAATCACGAAGGAGCACCGTCAGCATCGACTGGTAACCAGTCTGCTGCTCCGCCACGATCAGACTCCAGTTCCCAGTCAAATAAACCTCCAGCTCCAGGTGCTCTGGACTTTGTAGGCCAGAGCCCTTTGCAAGCGCGGTATGCCAAATGCAAACTGGAACTTCGGAACTTGGTTCATCACAAAAGAGATCAAAATGCTGCAGGTAATTATAATTCAGATATTTCCAGGGTTGAAAGCGATGCGATGTACGCAATATGAAGTGTCCACTTATCCTTTACACCAACTTTAAAATCACATTTGTCTGGAAATGCAGGCAATAAACTTCACAAAGTGCTCCCCCTATTAAAAGCAAACAAACCAAAAAACCTAACCTTAACTTAAAATTCACGCAAGTTAAGGCTACCTCTGTAGTTAACACTTATTGCCCCCGAGTAGGCATCCTAGGAGCCCCCTCGAAGATATAAAGATTATTTGTTGTATACAAAGATTGTATAAACCGGACAAAATCTCAGGTGATCATAACGCGCAGTGTGGTCTCAGTAGGACTCTTTAGGTGCGCAAGGCATCCTGGGGAAGATAGTTCGACCACAAGGTGAGGTGATGGAAAATTTCAGTTTTAAGTTCCAGTCTGCCACCAGCATTCTGCACACGGGGGAAAGTTTAGTGATAACTATTACTAACTACTTAATAACCGAGAGTGAGGTCTTTACAGCAAAATCTCAAACTGACGCCTTGCCGTATTGACCGAGTGACAGCTAGGCCGAGGTTTGAAATTTTGCTGAAACGACAGAACGGTCTAGGTTATTAAGTTGCTTATTATATGGCTAACAGAACGGTTCTAAACAAGAAAATGTTATTTGCATAATCCATAATCGGCCCGTGGGCCTTACTGAAAAATAAGACCATAACGCTTAGCTGATCTTAGCCAATCACACCGCGCGTTATATCGGCCAGAAACACTAGCCAGATAATAATTAACATTTATTCGCCTCAGGCTCAGTAAATATTCGTGATACGTCTCGGTAAATATTCCCCAATATTTACTGAGCCTGAGGCGAATAATTGTTTTGGTGTAATTTTAAGCGGTGAATATCGAGAAAGTGCAAAACAACGGGCTAAAACAAGATAAAAACGATGAAATGATATATGAAATGGATCATATATGAACTGCGGATATGAAATCAAGTGAAGATATGATCCTCGCAGTTATGAACGCAATTTTTGCAATTACATTTCATCGTTCATTCATTCCTCGCGGGAACCGCATTAGAGTCCACAAATGACCAGCTCTCAACGTCAGTGGCTTCATAGCTCAGTTGATTAGAGCATCGCACCGGTATTGCGAGGTCACGGGCTCAAACCCCGTTGAAGTTCTGAATTTTTCAGGCTTCTTTACGCAATTGTAAAAATTGCGTTCATAACTGCGAGGATCATATCTTTACTTGACAAGATAAAAGGCACGAAAAGTGCTTGATTGGCTTAGCAGCCGCGCCTCCAAAATGTTTTATTCACCGGGTAGCGCGGTGAATATAACACTAAATTCTTATATTCACCGCTGAAATTATACTAATATAAGTATAATTATACTGATATATTTTTTTTACGAATGTTTAGACATGAAAGAGAAAGCGCTTCTTAGAAGTGTTCTTGCGGAAGGAAATAAACCTTTCCAAGCTCGGTAGGTTTGTTTGGTTCCTTAAACTTAAATGCCGATCAAACCAAACGTTGAGTACCTCCCCTTTTTCCATTAAGAGTCCCAATGAATGAATATCCATTTGCTACAGTTAGGGTCACCACCACGGAAGTAGAGCAGGGCAGTTTTCGTTTGGGAATTCCCGCAAAAGTAGTTTGCCATAGCTTACGAAGATCATCGTGGAAATGTTGCGCGGGAAGACGGAGCTCAGGAGCATATTAGTTGTTTCGAATGGATGCAACTGTCCGCCTATGTTTTCACCACGCAAAATGTCGTTCTGAAAAACAGTTCTGTCAAATCTGGGTTCGTGTGCAAACCAATGCGTGGTGAAGATGGAGGCACACCTTTTAAAGTTACCGGTTTCAGTTCACATTCAATTTCAGCGAGGCATGTTGGTATCATGATTCGTGAAGTAAAGGTTTGATATGTAAGCCCACATTGATGTTAGTTTTGCCCGTAACTTACAGTGAAATGACTCTTAACTGTGTCTTTTTTGTGAACAGATGGCAGCCGAAAGGATGTCTCGTAGCACATCTTCACGAACACAGAGCTGCTGTTAATCGGTCAGTGAAACTTTTTTCCGTAGGAATTGTCGGCGGCCTAAAGGCTCTCTTGTGCGGGTGAACATTGTGATTTAAACGAATTTTTCTAAATATTAGAAAATAAAGTTTCTGTCCGTGTATTACGTATTTGATCAACTCAGTTGATCGGTTTTCATTTGAGTGTCCAAAGTCGTTTCGCCTTTTGTTTGGTTTTTCATTTCTGCGTATGTGATTAGCTTAAAACTGATTGAATCTTTTTCAACATTATCAGTTGATTAGGCGTAAAAGAACAAATCACTAATGCTGACTTGCGCGCGCTCTTTTTCCCGCTTTTGGCGCCATTTGCAGTGCGTTGTGATTGGTTCTTATAAGTCTTGGTTTCATGGCAGCCGATTGAAAACCGTTTTAAGGCTACGTTTCGTTTCGGCTATTCAATTTCCTCGCGAACTTTCTTTGAAAGTCTGATCTGTGTGTTGTTTGTTCAGGGTTCAAGTGAGTCCAGACGATTCGCACTTTGCGACTGCTTCAGACGACGGTTCAGTGAAGCTGTGGGACCTGCAGAAACTTGATGGGCGAAGCTTGATAAACCGATCACGGCAAACACACAGTAGACCAGGTATAGTATGTCTATATAAAATGAAACTCTGCGTACCTCAAAGTACCTCACTACTCAATGAGCGAGTCACAGCATTCTCTGGAACTGATCAATTCAGCGAGTCAGACAGAGGTCGACGCAAATGTACAGATCCGGCACTATGCACTGGACAACGTGTACGAACAAGCACGATTGCTTTAATCTGCTTTTGATCGGTTGAGAGACTGGCGAAGAATTTTGAGCAATTGCAAAAAGAAAGACCTCTTGCAACGCTCAACTGAAATCTGCGCTGTGTATTTTGTAGGCTGTAAGATGAAAGCTTTGGTTTTCTGCCAAGGTTCAAGCTCCATTGCTTTTGCTTCCGATGAAGGACGCATCGATGTCATCAGGTAAGCCATAAAGAAAACTTTTCGAAACAACAGTGTGAAATGAACGGTCAACTGATTTATAGTGCTGGAGCAGTATTGGGGACAATTCAAATTAAATGCAAGCCCAGCACTTGGTTTCAAAATAGCGTTAAACGTTACTGCTGAGACTGACCTCTTAGTTTCTCAGTTCTCCTAGTGAAGGTTCCAGCGCCCGGCAAATAGCCTGGCTTTGGTGTATGTTGCTGTGTGTTGCTGTATTTAGTTTTTGTGGTCTCATTCTCTCAGAAGCCCTCTCGGCCGATCCAGACATTCTCGCCAGGCCAAGCACATGGTGGCACAGGTAGACCACAACACCGGAACCCTGCATGCCTTACTTTTCATGTGTTGGTTCTTGAACGTCACACAGTCTCGAAAACGAGAGCTGTAATTATACGGGGCCTCCGGTTTTATGGTGGCCTCATCCAAAAATCTCTAAACAAAAGTGTCATAATTTTCAGGTTTATTTTTGCTACTTTTAAATGGCAGGATCGAACAGAGCAGTCAACAATCGTCCTCTCGCACACCACTGTTCATGAAGAAAGTTGACCCTAAAGAAGAAGGAATGGTGGTTGATATGGCAAAGTTCGAAACGGGTAATATTTTGTTCCTTAGCTTTCTGCAGACTGTCCAATGCTTTGCAGAAAGTTAAGAACTTTTCATTTGAGGGTTACAAAAACCAAACCGAAGTATTTGCTCTGGCCAATGAAAGTGAACACAGGCAATCCAACAATACGGACCGCTTAACCTATAAAATACCTGCAACCGATGTGTTTTTTCTTCTCTTAATGCTATTTAATATTTCCGGGGCGCTAATATACTTGTGAATATCATCAAATGCACTATTGAAGAACACTGACCAGAAATTGATTTATTCTAATCTAGAATAAATCAGGTATCGGATACGTTTTTGATCTAGCACAAGCTTTTGATTCGATCATTGAACGTCTGTGTTGATTTTGTCGCTTGTCGCGTGTGATGCACCATGGGAAATAATTAAACATTAAAAGGGAACATGACATGGTCTGTTTAAAAAATAAAATAATGAAATCAATAACAGCATCTTTTCGCCTATATTCCAGAAGCAGTCTAATTTGGTCAACTTATTTAAATAACCAGAGGCATTAACGCGAAAAAGCTCTCGCTACTGCAGAGTAGAAAACCAACTAAGTCCGACTCAGTTATACATACGTTGTGCCGAGCGCTTTCAGTACTGAGCCAACATTGCTCCAAAATTACATTCTCATATTGTTTTGCAATGTATCACCGACTCCTTATCCAAGATTTTTGTTTGTAGGCTCTCAATCCGTCCTAACCTATGCAACTTCTCACGGTCTTATTAGTGGATTGGATCTTCGATCAACGAAGCTGGCCTGGAAACTTGAAAACGAGCCATCACATGGTAATATTTCTTTTTATAACCGTCCTTTCGTATTCTTGGCTTTTACTCACGTGATCAGTGAACTTTTTCTATAAGAGAAGCAAAAGAAAAGTTCTTCAGTAGGAAAGAGATCAGTTCCTTAGAGATAAGTAAGTTACAGCATCATGGCGGCCATGACATCACATGAATTCACCGAGAATTCAGTTGCAGCTGAAATATTATTGAAGCAGTTTATTTGTTGACATTTCTTTTTTATGAATGATGTTGAATTAACGATTTTGTTTGGTTGTTACAGGTGTGATTACTTCATTTGTAGTTGGCCCTTGTCATAGTTGGTTGACTGTTGGAACAAGCTCGGGCATGATAGTTTGTTGGGACCTGAGATTTCAACTCCCCATAACAAGTCTTTCCCATCCAAGAGGTATTTTTTTTCAGATTTCTTGTTCTTTGTGTGGATTATTTGGATATGCTTTCTTCGACCGTTTCCTGTTTTCTGGGGCCTGAGATTTTAACTCCCTTTAGCAAATCCCTCCCATCGTAGAGGTTTGTTTATCAGATTTCTTGTTTTTTGGTGAGTAAGTTATTTGGTTGGGCTTTCTTCGACGTTTTGGAGCTGCCAAAAATACGTTGTCCAGAATACAATTATCATACATAAAGGATATTACACGGTGTTGCGAGAAGATATGAATTTTATGTTTGAGTGCCACTCTTTTTTTTTTTGGGGGGGGGGGGGGGGGCACATTCCTGTTTGTGGATTCGTCTACTCTTTAGCCCTCATTAACAAACTCTTCTTTTGTTTGCAGGAGCTCGCGTTCGACGCCTTGCCGCCCACCCAACCGAGCAGTCCTGGATCGTGTCTGCAGTTCAGGGAAACAACGAAGTGAATGTGTGGGACCTGGAGACTGGATCAAGACGGGAGGCTTTGTGGGCAAGCGGCACTCCACCGCTGTCGCAAACACAGGTCTGTCGTCATAGGGTGTTCGCTATGCGAGATGGACCGCCCTGTAATGTTACCACTCATTAATTTAGCCGGTTACTGACAGCCATTTTATCTAGTTGGAACTCGAGGTAAAGATCAGGGTCGTCGTGAAGCCGACGTAAAGCCGCGCTAAAAAACCAAAACGAAGCAAGACTGATTGAACGGTAACTGGTGTTTATTATATAAAGCCAAACTTTCAAAAGGCATTGCCTTTCTTCATCAGGGTTCACAAGAAAATGATGACTGCGGTTTGCAGAGCCGTCACAATGTGAATAGTAATAATAATGATAGTAACAATAGAGCGGTTTTCAATTGAGTGTTGAAAGTAATTAGCGAATTGCTTTGGTGTTGCATTACTTCACTCAGTTATTGGTTCAAAGTTCTCGCGCCACTTTTTCAACCAATCAGAAGTGAAACCAAAACCAATTGTGGCTCGCGCGTGCACATTTTCCCGCGCTTTGTGTCGGCTACGTGTAATTACTTCGAGTTTTGATTGGTTTACTGGATTGTCTCCGTCCTTTTTGATTGGCCAAAGTAATGACTTGGGTTTTGGTTTTACGACACTCGATTGAAACTCGCTCTATGAGGACAACAACTGGATAACTCAATCCAGTGGATAAGCCGTCACTATTCAGAGTATTAAATATACTCACGTTAAACGTTGACCAAGTTTTCCTCGCACACATTTAATTTGATGTGCTTAAGAGTGTGCATATTCACGAATTACGAAAGCAAATCTTGAAATCTTTGCAAATACTAAAACTGATAGATCCTGACTTATCAACCAGGTAAAGTTACCGGCCCTTTGAGAAACTGGGGCCTGGACAAGAAAAATTGTGAAGATCTGATTTACTTTGCTAACTATGTGTTTAGAAATCATCCTCATTTCCTCGTTCCCAGGTTTCTTCTCACGCAGTCCACGCACTTTGTACCAGTAGACCTGGAATAAGTCCTTATATCCTGACCGCGGGCTCAGACCGCCGCGTCCGACTATGGGACCTGGCTTACCCTGAACATTCACAGATGGTGATAGGAGCAGCCACGGATAAGATGAGAAACGTGGTCTTACAATATAAGTATGAATTGCTTTTTACTTTTTGTCAGTTTTCTGGTCATAACACAATTCATGGAAATCTCATAAGAAATTGAAACGTGAAAAACTCTTGCATAGATAAGATGGGGCTTTTCTAGCCAGTCTGAGGTTTTCTTCAGAATTCAAGAATACTAGTTGTTTCCTCGGAAGACCAATTTGGCGAATAGTTTGCCAAAATGGTGGCAAATTGGAACGTTTTCATTGAAACTCGCCTTTCGTTCAAATACATTTTGTTTTTCTTGCAGGCAAGTTAAAACTAACTGTTATGGGAACTTTACTAACATACTCTTTAATAGAGAGGCGTTCCGTCTCGAAATCGAGTGAAGATATGTTTTACGACCTCTTTGGTTTCAGGCCCTTACAGAATTCTATGCAAAATTACTGGTTGCGATTGGCATCGATGCTGGACCTGATTTTGTTATGATGCCGTCCTCATTGCTTTTATTCCTGTAAATCATTCTCCTGTGATGTTATCTAGTTTGAGTAATTATAAACGTGTGGAAAATCGTGGAAAATAACGTTGATATTCGGCCTCACTCCTATCCAAAGACCAAGGCTAGGCAAACAGCTGTAAAATGGCCTTTTTAAAGGAGCTTTCAATGCATTTGGGGAATTAAATTTTAAAAAATCTCACTTTTAGACAGTTACTTTAAGTCATTTTGTTCTGTTTTGAAGATCTCGCCTCATCGACGGAACTGATGTCCTGCAAGAGGTATGGTACAATCCACGTCAGGGTAGCGTACATGAGGATCTCCCTCGGCGAGCACCCGAACATCCGCCTGTGGGCCATCATGAATGCATCAACGACATAGCTTACACTAAATTACCACATAATTACATCATATCGGCTGGCAGAGACGGAGTGCTAAAGATATGGAAATAACAGGTTCGGATTGTGATTCACCGGCAACTGAGTGGAGGGACGCGAAAGCCGCCATCCCATGGAATCCCGATTTCGCGAAAGGGAATTCTGTCAGAAGGGTCAACATTCCGTTAAACGATACTCGAATTTTCGTCGATTGTTGTTTTTAACGTGAAATGCGCGCGATCCATTTATTTGTTGGGCATACTTGGAGGACCTACTACTACTAGTGCATGCAGGTGATCAAGGGTTTTCCTTGCAATGTACTCCCTTGCGATAAAACTCATGATGGCAGTTATTATGTTGCTATCGTTCAGAGGCCGGTTGCTCGAAGCCTGGTTAGCACTAGCCGTTGGTTAAGAGGTACCAAAACCTATAGATTTTCCATGGTATTTAAGGCTGGTTAGCGCTAACCATGCTTCGAAATACCCGGGCCAGGAATACACAAGGTATTGAACTAAGAAAGCGTTCATGGAGAAAGCTTTTATATAGTACTAAGTGGCTTTGTTCTCTTAATCAATTTACTTTTATAAATGAGGTAGCCCTTCAGAGTATTTTAAGTTTTTAATTTAGTGCTCAAGAAGTTTGGTTCATTCAGATAATAAGAAACTGGCACATAGAAGCGAATCGTTAACCTTCAAAAGTAAGACGGCATATATTTGTCGCGGGGCTTCACGTACTTAATTGAACTGAGAGCAGTCCTTGTTGTTAAAGAGAGAAGAGGAGGGTGGATATGATATTAAAGCAGCACTGGGTTAAGGTTTAATTTACCATTTTTGTATGAAGGTGATGTTTCACCGCGTTCTGTGGGAGAGGTTTAAAGTCGTTTCGCTGGACGTCTCTTCGTTTCAAAATAAAGTCGTCCCGTTTCGTTCAGTCGTAGATTAGTTCCTAGCCTGTGTAGCAAGGGCTTAGCGTTTCCTTTGGAAAGGTGAGACCGGGGAAAGGGGTTTTAAACGCAAAACGTCGAAAACTCCTTTCGGAAAGGTCTTTCTTCAAGGTTTGCTGTTGAACCTCACGGAAAGAAGCTAATTCTAACAGTGCGCATTTTGCAGAAGTGTTTCAATGGAGATGTTCTACAAATAAATGTAAAAACAAATGATGCAGATGTAATTATCGAAAATATCCAAAAGAATTAAATATGATGTCCAGCTAATTCATGACTCTTCTGGATGTAAGGAGTGACTTGGGTGAGGAAAAGGGGGAAAAACGCAATATTTGAAAAGCCAGCGTCATAAGTTGAAATAAGGAATACTCCAAAGAATCTAAATCGCCCGCAGCTCTCAATAAACGCACCTTTAAGGACGTTCGCGCTAATTGTTTGTGCGCAACGTTACTGCGCAGGCAACGCGACTGTAATATGTCACGTATTACTTCGAGCTTTAGTGAAGTTGCGGTTTTAAAACCTTTGCAAAAACCGTGGACGATAAGTCTTGCACAGCGTTGGATCAGAGAAGATCGTGATCAGTCAAAATTGATTTAAAATATTTATGAAAGTCAAGTAGACTACTGCACGACTGATATTCGCGAGGTTTTATCAGTCGTGCACTAGTCTACTTGACTTCCATACAAATTTTTCAAGCATCAGTTAAAATAACATGGCGACAAAAACGCTGAGGAAAAAATTCCAGGCCGGCAAAAGAATGGCACATTTATTTCCGAATCATCATGAAACTTCAAAGAGAAGTGTGCGGGAGGATGGAAAAGCTCCGGAAAAGGTAGCGGATCGAGTAGACTAGTGGCTGAAAGTTTGGAAAACACGAGGACGAACCGTTGCATAAATTTAATGGGGCTGTTTCTTTTTAATGTTTTTATTACCCTACGAACTTAAGTTCAAAAATAATGCATGTTTTTAAAGTCCTTTTCCTTTACTTTCGTGAAAATTGAGCAGTATTTTCGTCCTCGTCCGCTTGAATAGTGCGGACCTGCGTGGAAACAATCAGGGATTGAATTTCACAAAAAAACACACTCCAGAGGATGAGCATGACGGCAATGGAGAGATATTATATTAAACACCAACCAAATGAAGATGACCCCTGCTTAAAACTTCGTTGCTATGCTCGAGAAAGGTTTTTTTTTCGGTAAAAACCTTTCATCTCTTCAACGATCGACCTCTCTTGGGTTCCAGTCCTTGCCCGACAGGTCACGCAAAAGCGTGACAAACGAACTTTTCCAAGAGCTTTGCAAAATCACATCGATTTTACTCGTTCAGATCATCGGTGACCCCTATTTTTTAAATCATGAATCACTTACTTTACTTACTATCTACAGAATATGATGAAATGAAAAAATTCTCACCGTAAGAAGTTATCTTTTTTTAACATTTTCTTTCCTCATGCCATCGAATTCCAGTAGTGGTTGCAACGGATAGAGCTTACGAAAACGCTCGTCGAGAACGAACTCTACTGTTTACCACATCCCTAGCGGCATACAATTATCTAAAAATCTCACTCCTAAAAACCTATGCACGGAAACTTTCACTCCAACAGTTTATTTTTATGATTTTCGATGGATGAGCAGATGAGCCTACATCTCGCTATTATGACCGATTTCTCGAAATTAAGGCATTTTTCCACTGCCATTTTCTCCGAAACAAAGTCGGTGACCCCCATTTTTTTTTTCCATTTTTGGAGTAAGTACTTTATGACATAACTCTAGGCGAGAAATGAAGAAAATCTCACCGTTGGAAGATTTTGGCGCGAACGTCCTTAAGCCTTGAAAGGTTTAGTAAGAGTAGCTTCCTAATATTCGGTGCCTGCATGCCATAAGTGCCTAGTCGTTCTAGCGCTGGAGCACTAATTCGGGACACTGTAAACTGAAATTAACAATTAACGCAAATCGAGTCAAATGTTTTTGAGGAGGGGGGAAACCGGATACCCGGAAAAAAACCTGTTGGTGCAGAGTAGAGAACCAACAAACTCAACCCACATATGACGCTGAGTCTGGGAATCGAACCCAGGCCACATAGGTGGAAAAAGGGGGTAGTTTCTAAAGAAACTGTGGTGGTGGGTCGGTGGGGAAGTAGTATACAAAAATTTGGTTTTATCAACGGAATTGATAATGTAAATTGACCACCGTACAGAGATTCTAAAAGCTGACGTTTCGAGCGTTAGCCCTTCGTGAGAGCGAATCACTCTGGATTCTAATGGATTCGCTCTGACGAAGGGCTAACGCTCGAAACGTCAGCTTTTAGAATCTCTGTACGGTGGCCAATTTACATTATCAACTCCGTTGATAAAACCAAATTTTTGTGCACATTGGTGAAAGCCGTGTGCTCTCACTGCTGCGCCATTCCTGCACCCCGGAGGACTATTACTAGCGAGCTTACGCAACAGGACGGCTGGAAGACTGAGGACGGCAGAATGACGAAAACATGTCGCGTAAGATCGGGAATGCACAGTCTCGCGCGACATTTTTTCGCCATTCTGCCGTCCTGAGTCTTGCAGCCGTCCTGTTGCGTAAGCTTGCTAATAATAGTCTCTAGTAGCGTAGGCAATTAAAGTGCAGGATTTGCATTAGTTCACTAGTTGAGTGATACCAGAAATCCATAAGGGTTGAAACGTGTAACGTCCCCTTGTGTGCTGGGAAACAAGCTTCTGAACAAGAGCGAGGGGTTTCCAAATATAGTACTTAGCACTGAAACATTCAACCAATCAGTTCGCACTTAATATTCGGAAGCTGTGAACGCGCGTTACACGTTTCATCCCTTATGGGTTTCTGGTGATACTAAATAATAATATTCTGGGCCCGGTGACGTAGACAATGTTATTGAATATTATACGAGTAAAGATGTTCTTAATAGTATATTTCATTTACACGAGGTAATATGATCCATGTGTGTTTCTTAATTCCTCTTAGAACTTCCATCTGTAGAGGCAGGGACAAAGAATTTAACGGAAATTAGTTGGCAAAAATGTAGGGTCAGTACGCAGCTATAACAAGGGCTCTCGGGATTGGCTCAGAAAACAATGGACCACAACAAACAACCAATCAACGATGGACTCTAATCCTAAAAACAATAGAGCTGCGTCCTTAAGGGATCCAATGAAATTAAAGTGTAAGGCTCAGCAGCTTTTTGGCTAAGGGTAGTGGCAGCTGTTGCTCTTTACTTTATGGGACACCTTTTTCAAAGTGATGTTGAACTTTGGCAGAAGAGCATGGAGACACTTCATTACACTTACCACACACCTCTCCGGACATATCTGCCCCTTCCCCAATTAACTGACACAGACACAGATTGGCTGCGTGTAAATGCCTCTTTGAGGCTGCAGCCATTTATTGTAATTTTAAGTATCTTTGGTTACTATCTTTGCAACATAAGTAGATTTACCTGTGAAAAAGGCTTTGAGGATCTTTTCAATAGGAATAGCCTTTATTTTGTCCTTAAAGCCTTTCCCCAAGAAATTATTGGTGTACAGGATGTCATATTAATAATTCATAAGGCAATAACATAAGTAGTTTACATATGAAGAAGGCTTTCAGGATCTTTTCAATGAACTATCCTTTATTTTGTCCTGAAATTTTGTCATGAATCCACCCTGTAGAGCAACTGAGCCTGCAGAAAGCAAAGAGACTAAGTTATGTAAGCCACTGGGGGTACCTCATAAAGGCTAGTGGTTAGCACTAAAAAGAAGACGGGCGGAAATTTTATGCTCGTAACTTAAGCTATTACGTATGGCTGTCACCAACAAATCATTTCAGTAGACCTGCCACAATATTATTGCGAATCGCTAATGTCAGCTACTGCTAATAATCATGAAACTATTACGTCCTAAACTTGGGCAACACACTTTACTCTCACGGTGCCTCTCTCCGCATAGGTGTATAAATGGGTACCGGCGAATTTAATGCTGGGGGTAGCCCTGCGTTGGACTAGCATCCCATGCAGGGAGGAGTAAAAATACTCCTAGTCGCTTCATGCTACAGAAACTGGGATAAGCTCCGGCCAAATGGGAGGGGGGCGGTATAGGGTATTTTCGTGAGCCGTGATCGGACCCTTTTATTTCTCGTGAAACGTTAATTTCTTTTTTCTTGCATCGTGAATCGTGATTTTATTAATTAATGTGAAGCGTGATTGAAGCGTTTTTTGTTTTGTGAAATGTGAAATGAAAAGCTATCTACCCCATTTCCGGACGGACACATCTAGTGGCCACCGTACTGAATCCTTATCAACCGTGACTTCCTGTCAAAGGTCAAAGAACCTAGGGATGAACCTTCCCCCAGGTCTCCCCGGTAGGTTTCCACGGTCCCCAGGGTCTTGGGAACAGTTTCAATTTGGCGGAGGTTTCGGAAGTCTTGGAAGTCACATTTCCAGTGACCATCACACTCGATTTCTATGTTTTTGGATAAAGAAACCAAACAGAAGATTCAAGTCGACAAAGAGAAGAACCAGACGAGGATGAAAATGTTAGTTCCTAGGAATCGAGTTAAGAAGTTGGAGAGAATAACAGAGAACTGAATTTTCTCTTTTGGCTCCGAGAACACGATCGGGACGTATCATACAAACGTCCTTAGGGCTGTTTCGTGGCCATGAGA
>NC_090871.1:66953986-66971486 GCF_036669935.1 Montipora foliosa | reverse complement strand
TGTTTGCAATAGCAAAATTAATGTTATGTAGGGAAAGGGACAATGCAACTTTATCAAGTCAATCAAGTTCCCCACACTTTTCAGTCTAAGAAAAATCCCACTCCCTACCTTAGTTGGCAGATTTGTTGCTCTCCTCAGATTGCGTGTGTTAATTTGATTTCAGGTCAAAATTATTTTAACCAAAGTTGATTATTTTGTAATTTCTTTGTGTCTGGTATTCATTATCATAATTAGAGACAAAGAAATTACAAATCAACCTTATAGTAGATGAAATCATTTTGACCTATAACACATGCACTATAAATTTGCAAACAAATATAGTGGTGTATGATCTCTACAATTTCTAGGGAATTAGGGGACAGTGAATGCTATAAAAAGCTAACACAATCAATCTCCTTCGATCTTCATAGATAAGTCTGTAAGAGGAAGGAGACTCTGCCAGCTACCTAGACTTTCTTTGATTTGCTGTTCATCCAAAGAAATGGAGGAGTCAGTCCAGTTCCGACTTGTCAAATCTGTTTTTTTAATTTTTGCGTATGATCAATTGCCAAACATCAAATGTTTTTGAAATTGCAACAGCATGGCAATTCTTGATGGTCTTAATTCCCATGAGTGGTTCCTTCAAATGTCAGTTACAAAAGCTAGTCTGCCAGGAGCCTACACTGTTTAAATTTTTCAGTAAAAAATGAAATGGCAATTTAAAAGTATGAACCGTCTGGATTTTCCATGGAAATGATTCCTTAGTTGTGACTGTTTGTTTTCGTTTTGTTGTTTTGCAGTTACTGGTCATGCGTGATTGACACCCGAATATATCTGAATTTTTAACGCATACCCAATACGAAATTTCGAGGTGGCTGGCAGAATCTCCTTCCTTATCTAGGAAGATCTAAGGAGACTGCTTGTAGGGTAGCTTAACATGTTGTTAACATAGTTTATTGGCCATAAACCAATTCTTCTTTTTGCAAGTTAAGCCCTTAATTAATATAGGGGTTCAGCTTATACATCAACAACTCACTGCATTTCCTGCGCAGCAGCACAATGATACATGTAATGCATGTATATGAGAAAACATGGAAACCAGTGAAACCTCTAGTTATCGGCCATGAACCATGTTGATTCCTAAAGAAGCCACTCACTTTCAAAAATTGTAGGAATTGTTTCCACATGATCTTCTTGTCTGGCATGATTTTAAGAACTGTGTGTAATTGTGTTACACTGTATGGTTTATTTCCTGACACTGTAGCTCCATGTTTTAAGTTCTGAAGGTAAAGTCATAAAAATGACCTCAAGGTATAATGGTGGTTTCTCATTTTTGCTGCAGGTAAAACTAGACTACCAGAGTGGCAAGTCCCGTGGATTTGGGTTTGTACACTTTAAGGATCCAGAAGTTGAAAAAACAGTTTTATCCCAGGTTCATCATATTCAGGGTCGCACTTGTGAGGTGACGCTGCCAAGAAGTAAGGCAAGTACTGCACAGAGATTTTCATAACATCACAAGTGAACATTTAAGCAAGAAAATGCACCTTCCTGTTTTTTGTTTTACTGTTCGCTAATTTGTGCAATGTAGCCTGTGGAACTTGCATGTGAAATCAGACTCTAGCCAACAATTTTAGTAGCTCTAAAGCAAAGGGCTGAATCAGAGCATCAAAGAAAAGCCCTTTTTCATAAAGTGGGCTTTGTCTTAAGGCCTGCACATTGTGAATAATAAATAATTATCATTACTGCATTGTATTTTATTATTTTTTGGCCTGTATAGCTGGAGGTGGGATATTTTCTTGCAGGATAATTTTAACGCATTGTCCTAGAGAAAATCAATGGTTGCTTTGTTTGTTTACCGTACTTGTCAGCAGCCAATCGCTGTCCACTTGCAGTGAAAACCCAGTGAAGTAACCACTTATTTAATTCCGAGATAAAGTATCCTGCCATCTATGCAGGCTAATTATTATTATTGTTTTTATCTATTGTCATTGAGTAATCCTATAGCATGCAAGTGATGCCTTTTTTAATGAGTTTTGTGTTTCAAGCATACTTTCAATAAGTTATCGGTGTGGATTATTGTTAGCAAAAAATATAGGTTACACACATGCAAGATTATTAGTCATCTCAATTTTTTCTACATAGCAAGATGTCATGCTAAAGAAGCTGTTTGTTGGTCGTCTGCCTGAGGGAACAACAGAAAATGATCTTCTGGAACATTTTAGCAAGTTTGGTGAAATTATTGATGTCTACATACCAAAACCTATGCGTGGAATTTCATTTGTGACCTTTGCATCAGGAGAAGTGGCAAAAAAAGTACAGTCCCAAAACCACCGCCTTGGAACTACTTTGCTGAATGTGAGCTTTGCAGAGCCTAAAGCAACAAAAAATGTCCACATGGCACCACAATTTCACGGCATGCAATCTTTGTCATCTCGTAACTCTCCTTCTTGGGGAGGGGGTACTGGTGCTAGCGGCATAGGTTTCGACATGTATGGGTTGAATTCCTTTTCAGAAGGTGGTCGGCAAAATATTCCATATAACATGTCAGCTGCCTACAACTCCATGATGCACAGCATGTTAAACATGGGCAACCCATCAAACACTGGATCCTCCAGCATGTTGGGGAACAGAAACAACCGCAGATGAATGCTGTTGGTAGGATTTTAAATTTTCCCTTAAAAATGTTAGAGGTCCCATTAACACATTTTTTACACAAACTTTGTTGATGATGAAGAAAACATACTGGATGAGTTTTTGATGTGGAAGAGGAGAGCTGGTTTTTTTCCTAGTTTGTGTCTCTTATTACATAAAAAAGGAGAGTGCACAGCTGTGCATTTTTTTCCTGAAAATGCAGTTTAGTTTCTGACTTCTGGCATTTCCAAGTTGGTGAAGTGCTTGGTGCCAAAATAAAGCAAAACGTTACAAGTACATATTCTTGATGATCATTTGAGAAAAAACCTTTTCAATGATCAGTAAGGCATATTAAGAAAAATAAAACCATGCCAGAAATTACAGTACCACTCAAAAGTAAGTTACCAGTCTCATCTTGTTTCTCGTGAGACGAGAAAAGAGAGAAAGAGTCTCATCTCAAGAAACAAGAGTCTTGTCTCTCGAGAATCACTTAAGCGGCAAGATTGGCATAAATTTTGATAGAAGTCCAACGACCATACGAACGTCTGCAAATTTAAACGACAAACCGACGCTCTTGTTGAGTATGAAACAAGAATCAAAATTATCATACAATACTATTAAAACTGAAAAAGAAATCATGCCAATTGAGTAGCGTTTTGTCACTGTTCTTACTGCGGTGGCGTTGTAAACAGAACTCTGTGAAATTCTAGAGAATGGTTAGATGCCTAAATTGCTGTATGAAATAAAGCGAATTCAGATAGTTTTTGTTTTTGCTATGATTGGCTGTATTTGTACTAGTGGAAGTCTAAGACGTCTCAGAGATGCATTAAACGTCTGGCTGTAAGTGTGACTAATATAAATACAGGACACACTTAACTTTGATGGCTAGAAATCAAATTCATGATTATTTTTCTTCAAAAGATACTGGGATTTAATCACCAAAGAGACTGTGTGCCCTTCATTGCTATGAGTAAGTGTGTCCCAGTTTAGTTTGTCTTTTCTTTATACTAGATGGCTTAGACATCTGAAATGAAAACGCTGTGTAAACAATAACATTGATCTGTACATGTAAATGAGGCTATACAACTAATACTAAATCTAACTAATAACAAGAGAATGCATTTTGAAATCATTTTCACAAAAGTTATGTCATCAAATTTTTTTTCAAACCACTTACTCTCAAAGTTCACTCTATACAAGATAATAATTATAAGCTAACGCTGTAACACAGCTGAAATGTGCATCAATTTTGTCGCCGCATTCTCTTGAATTGGAGCCCGATAAACTGGAATTTTTGGCAGTACGATGGATTTAAGTTATGTACTGAAGAAAATTGATTGATTAACAGTTTTTACATGCTGTGCAGCACAAATTTATCGAAAAATTTCTCCTTGACATCAACTTTGAATCAAAGTATGTAGATTTTATGGGCAGAGTCAAGGTCTCGTCTTGTCTCTCGAGATGAGACTCTCATTTCGCAAGACGGTGGTAACTTACTTTTGAGCAGTACTGTATCTATCCTTGTTTAAAATGTTTGCCAAAGTAGCATTAAGCTGATTCATACACGTAATTTGAGACTGTTTAAATACAGTACAGTTATGTTTAAGGGTTGTTGTGAGAGAAGCATTATTTGGGCTTTCATTGCTCTTTACTCAATCACTTGTTGTGTAAACATAACAACTTTCTTTAATTTTCCAGACATGTTTCAACGATACATCTGTCATCTTCAGTGTTACTTATTTTGAAATCGCGCGCGCGATCTTACAAAGTTCGTTACATTGCGTTGTCAATATTACATTTTTTAAACATCTAAAGAGTTCAGAGTTTTGTAGAGCACCTGCACACCGGATTGCTTCGAGATCCTGGACTCTGCAGCCACTAAGTACCAAGTGAAGCTTAAGGAATCCATGTTTATAAAATGGGAGAAGCCCGATCTCAACCAGCAGGTGAAACACATTAACCTGACTCTCTCCCTGTAAAGAACTAAGCGTCGCTCATTTAAATTTTTGTTTTGTTTTGCTTTTAGTACGCAATATTGACAAAGCAATGTAACAAACATTGTAAGATCGCGCACGCTTTAAATTCAACGACGATTTCAAAATATGTAACACTGAAGATGATGGATGTACTGTCGAAACATGTCTGGAAAATTAAAGAAAGTTGTTATGTTTATACGACTATCTATCTTGTTGCTGCTATCTTGACCTTTTCAATCACTTGTCTTTTTTAGCTTGTTAAAAATCCTTACCTGGCATAATTTTTAAGTGGGGATTGCAAAGGACTTTGGAGTCTTTATTGTACATTTTACATTAGTGACATATGTGTGTGAAATGGTGAATGTTTGTTTGAGAGCTGACTGAACAGTGGTTTTTATAAGGTTCCAGTCAGATTGAGTGAGGTGTCTTGTATGACATTGTGGACAGAAAAACTTATTATTTGAAATAACGAGAGACATGCAGTGGAATGGTGCTAGACTGGTGACAAAATGGTCGTGATGGTAAGAAAAAGTTCTCAGTGGAGTGTTATAAAGTGTTCTTGATTTACCGGTAACAAAAATTAGGGTTGGACATTTGCCCAGTAGAATGGTAAATTCTGGTTGTCCAAATGCTACAGTGCCTTCAAATTGGGGAGATTCGTGTGAGCTTGTTGTAATTTTGTCAAATGGAAAGGGACAGTTTGGTCCCACTTGTCAGATAGGTCAAACTGGGCACCTTCAAAATTGGCCCCAAATTTCCTTGACAGAATGAATGAAATCAGACCATTCCATTTGATTATTAAAAGTGAGTTAAAAGAAGCGTCCACAGTTTCTGACAGTACATTGTTGAGCCACTTTATGATAACACACTTCACTCTTGTTCCTTAAAAATTACATTTTCAAATTAGTGTCAGTCTGAGAATAATGCTCTTTTGCAGAGAAATGCTTTTCTGCAGAAAATCAGGCATAATGCATACATTTGTTTTTATTTTGTAAAATGAAAGTTTGACTTAAAATGTAATTTATTAATTATTTCCAGGCTTCAATTATGTTTTTGTAGATTTTAGCAGGAATTTTGACTTGAATTTCTGTGAATAGCTCTCAGAGTGGTAAAATCAATGTGAAAATCATAAAAATTAATCATTAATGTGAGATCTAAATTGTGATACCCAGACTGTTACTGTTATCCTCAAGTGGCCTATATTAGTTAAATAAAATTATGCTATATGCTGTAAGTGGGTGAGAGAAAATGTCTTTTTTTGTGTGCAATGGCTATCTGTTAAAATTATTCATGAAAATAATGAGAAATTTGAAATTTGACTTTAAATCCCTTTCTTGCAAAAGAAGATCTTGTATTTGAAGAAATATGGAGGATTTGGGGATTTCATTGTTTCAATTCTCTTTTCTTTACTTACTACATTGTATTCATATAAGCTCAAAAACTATTTTTCTTAAGCACCAAGGACTTTGCTATAAATAAGGCTCTCCTGTAGCTTACATGTTCAAGCAAATAAACATGTTCTGAATGGTGTGATATGCTGGACATTAATTTTTGTGTATCTGTCCGGTGGGAGTCAAGTTGATTGTGATTTGCAATGGAGCGAGTTTCACTGGTTTGCAGAGAGGACGCTGAATGATGGAATGTGTACAGTGTACATTGGGTGTGTGGAACAGTAAAAGTGAGCGAGTCATGTGATCAAGTGCACTGTAAGTACATGAAGGTGTGTGATCAAGTTCTTGTTTCTTGCTATGAGTTCAGAGTTCAGCGTTGCGTGGTTTAACATTTGTTCATGTTATCTTTTCAACTTTTCCCTCGGATTCTAACCTTGCAATATTATTTTGTTCATTTCAAGGAGGCAGCGATGCAAGTATAGTGAATGCCACCAATAAAACTGTAGAGCAATAATAATTTTATTGTTTCACTTGGAGACTGTTTCATGATTTTGCTATTTTTAACACTATATCATCTTGCTATTATTTTTGTTTTTTTCAAGGTTTTGATTCATTCAGTCTCTCACTATCTTCTATTTCACTTTACTCCTTTCATCAGGTAAGATGAAGACACTTAACAGATGGCTGATGTTGATGCAGTTGTATTGAAATGGTTGTGAAGTGAGTAATGCATTGGTTGTGAAATTGTTCATGTCTTAAAAAGAAGAGTTTCTGTAATTGCTTTGTAATCTTGATTGGTTTTGTTGTTTTTTTTCAATATTTTTGTGCAGTCCATTACAACATCCAAGAGGAAAGCCATGTTATCCACGTCATGAAGAAAGTGGATGTTGTGAATCCTGCTCCTACTGTATATTAAAAAATGTGTATCTTGGCCTGGAAACATAATCCAAAACCATGTTTACCTCATAGGCCATTTCCAAGTTGCTATTTGCCCCTGGTTCAAAATGAGTCTTGGTGTTCGATGAAAATACATGAAAATACTGTCACCACTCATGTCCATTTGATTGGTTGTGCACCAGGACCCGGTTGTTCAAATGCCGATTAAGACTAACCCTAGATTAAAATTTAACCAAGGAGTTTATTTGTCTTCTCCCAAATGCTGATCATTGCTGATATTTGGGAAAACTTTACATTAGAAGAAGTCAATCTTGAAAAACAAGAATAACCAAACAGAACTTTCACCAAAAAGTTGAAAACATGAAACGAAAGTTTACACTCATCCTGGATTAAGTTAATCCGCCTTCGAACAACCGGGCCCAGGACTTCCTTTGAAACCGAGGCAAACAGCAACTCGGAAATAATCTATCTGATATTGGTTGCCAAGTTCCTGTAGATGTGTCAAGTCAGTGATCATGTGGATCATTTCTGACGACAAAAACACATGGCCTTGTTGGTTACTCAAAAATTGAGCTCTCTTCTCATGTGGTAGCATCACCAAGAATTAAAGATCCAGATCCAACAAAGGTTGTATTAGTGAATGCTTGCTTTAATTCTCCATTCTGGGCTACCTACAGTACAAGTGTACTCCATTGAAGACACTGATGTACATACCTCTCATAAAACCTGGGGTTGGGTGGGGGTACTATCACCTACCGCATTGTGTGCTGACTACTGGGTGCAAATAAGATGAACTGGGAACAAGAGAGCCATAAGAAAAACCTTAGGTTAGCAGTTGCAAAATACATGTATTTTATCATAATTTTATCCCTAAATTTTCAAAATAAGCAACAGAAACCAAACTTTTGATAATACTAATTTACATGTAGTAGACGACAATGTATACTGTAAAATATGGCTAACTGAATACACCTTACTACAAAATGGCCACTAATTTATGCAGATACAAATTGGCCCTTATTGCCTCGTTCAAGATAAAATATTCTTTTGAATTTTAAGCTTAAGAACAAGGCATCAAGGGCTTATTTGAATAAAAACAAAAGACTATTTAAATGGCGGCCATTTTGGAATAAGGTGTATGGGCCAATCACAGTGTGTATTTACTGAGAAGCAATTTAAAAATCTGACAGCTCAAGAGTGAATGGCAATTTACAGAAATAAAGTTACTTATCTGACTGAGTTGTCCATAACATAATACTTTAATTTTGCTTGTTTAATAAAATAATGTAAAAACAGTAATAACTTGTGCCATAAATCATTGCTGCTAAATTTGTCATTAAAGAACATAATTTATTCCTTACTGAAAACATTACAGCGGAGATGGTACAGAACTGTTTTTCCAGAGCAGAAGAAACCCTGAGTTTACATTAAGTAACATTTAAACACAAAACAATTATGACACAGTGCGCAACCCTTTACTTCCTGAAGCCCTCAATATCAGTGTTTTCAATTCAAAAGCAAAATAAAAGAAAGGCGATGTCTGGAAAAAATTCAGTAAACCATACACTCGAGAGATTTCTGTTACAGGCAAGCCTTGTAACACCTGAACAGTATCTGGGCTTCCCAGTCATTTTTAATGGTAATCCTTAAAAGGCAGCATCTTGTGATGTGCCTAAATGATTTCTCCATTAATTTGTTTGCTTTTGCATGAAATAAAAGTTCAGAACTTCCTGGTTTTCGATCATAATTATGTGACCAAAAGAAAAAAAGACGTTTTAACTGTCCTACAGGTTTTGAATTCAAGATAAAGCCTGGTGGCTTTATGAAGGTTTGTGATCCAAGTCAGATCTGATTGGTTGTAAAACAGCTGTATTATTGATAATAATTATGCTGTGGCAGCCTTCTTGCTCTGGTAAGTTGCCAGCATCTTCTTGATTTCACCAATTGCCTTCCCTGGATTGAGTCCCTGGAAAATGAAGAAATAGTATTACGGTGCAACACGCCTTACTATGGACACCAAACAAACTTTCACATTTGAAAATTACGTGTAAATACGTCAACTCAACAACCCATGCAACGGTGTCCAACTTACAACGAGGCTAGCTCATTTACAAAAGGAAAATTATTGTTCATCTGCATTACAAAGCATTTTAACAGAGAAACACTAGTGCTCTGTTCTATTATTACTGTAATCTCACTCAAGGCCGTAGCTAGCGGAGGGGCAAGGGGAACACTTGCCCCCCCCCCCCTCCCCAAAATAGACCTTTCTCGGGTATAATAATAAAGTGCTGTGGTTGCCTTTAAGCATCTGAAGGGATGATTAGCATTTAATACCTCTGCATTCATTTCAATTTTTTCTGAAAAAGCATTTCTTTAGACCTCGCTTTATTGCCCCCCTAGTCAAAAATTTCTTGCTACGTCCTTGTCACTTGCAGCTATTAAAGGTGCACATCAGCTGGCACCAGATGAAAAACAGGCAGACTACAAAGGTCCTTGTACGCACCTTTGGACAAGTCTTGGTGCAGTTCATAATGGTGTGACATCGGTACACTTTGAATGGATCTGAGTCCAGTTTTTCCAAGCGCTCTTCTGTGTAATCATCCTAGAAAAGTTTAAATGGCATTGCATTATTAGTAGTGATAAGTGGACAGTAATCAGCAATACATCAGTACCATTCAAGGGTAAAATTTGAGGTGAGAAACCAGGTGCTAATAAACTGTATCTAGCAAGGAATGAGCTTCTGATCAGATGTAGTAGACCTCAGACTAGCAGCGAGCAACTTTGACTGAGTGCTCCCCACCTCCCTTCCCACCCCCTGAAAGACATTCCTTAATACTGAATGACAATCATAAAGTGGCAACTGCAAATTCATTCAGTCCACCATTGAGTGGAGACCTATCATTAGACCTGGCACTAGATAAGGCAGGTAAGTGGCCATGTTGTTTTACTGAATACAGTACAATTAAAAAGGACCACTAAGGATAATACTATTATAATACTCTTCGTTTGTTCCCCCAAATTTTGAATAAGCATTGTTTTTGTTTTCTCTTGTGACTTACAGTGGTCCCAAACCACTGGGGGAACAAACGAGTATTATGGTACCTATTTTCCGAAGTGGCCCATACAATAGGTAGTAGATACATACTTTACTTAACCACATAACACCTCGGAGCATTCAGCGTACTCGTTTACAATGCGCATGCCGCTGCCCATAGGGGCTTTTCAGGGCCAATGAAACACAACAAAACGACGGAACAGAACAACAACAACTGTTAAGAAACCCAACTGGCCAGAGGCAAACCAGTTGGCTCTTTACAAGGGCAGGTGGGAAGTTGAACCAGGGACCACCAGGATCAAATTCAACTAGTGGTCAGAGAGGGTCTTGAACTCAGGATCTCCAGATCTCAAGGCAAGCGCCCTAACCACTGGGCCACTGGGCCACTGGGCCACTGGACCACACTGCCTCCACTAAAGGTGTGTTTCAAACACGAGGTTTCATTTTCTTCCAGCCGGTGGTTTAGTATTTTTTGCTTAAACATGTAGGGGGGGGGGGGGGGGGGGGCAAAGTCCATAGCCCAAGGCTTGCAAGAAACCCTTCCTATTATTATTCATGAACGACAATAGATACAATAGATGCATTAACAAGTGGATGCATTCCCACATGAAGGGCCTAATCTCGCAGGGTAATGTACAATATGCATCACATTCCAAAAAAAGGAATAATTATAACTAAAGCTTTGTCAACAGACCCGAGAGTCAATCATCCAGCGATAAGCCTGCATGAGAACTGCTGGTCCAAGATACTTGTCACCATTCCACCAATAACTAGGGCAGGACGTACTGCAACATGCACAAAGGATGCACTCATACAAGCCATCCTACATTGAAATCAAAAGGAAAGAGTTACTAGCAAACCAAACATTTGCAAAGGAATCACATGAATGGTAAACTGGCCACAGTGCAAAGAGGTTTCACAAAAGACGAGGAAAGAGTAAATGATCCTTGCGTTTATCTGCACAATTTAAGCAATAATAATAATGTAGACTGAGATAAGTGTGAGGATCTCTTTTGTCTACAACCCGGACTTGAATTTTATACCATTTCGAACAAAAGAAGATGTGGGTTTACACACAGCAGGAAATTTTTCAATTTCATGTTTTTAATGCAAAGCAGGGTTGTACACACAAGAATGGGTCTGCTCAAAGGCCAATGATTTATTTTGGTGATGGGTCTTCCTCATCAATATTTAAATGTAACTTGTTTCCTATCATGTTGAAGTGGAAAAATTATGTGGCTGAGGATTGAATATACCCATGAAATAGTTAGTACACATTTAGAGACTCTGCCCTAAAGGGTTTCCCTAGGGCATGCTCAGGAAGCAAAACCCTTTGCCTCTCAGGGTGCTGGCAGCAATGGCTATTTCAAATACATGCGAAAACTGTGTTGACCTGACACATGATCCAACAATAACTTCTAGGTTACTCGAAAAACTTACCAGTTTCTTTCTATCCTCAATAGACTGCAGGTACTGTTCCTTGCCATACTCGACCTCAGTCTTTTTCTTCAGATATGGTTCTATTGATCTATATTGCTCATAGAAGTTATTCATGTCCTGCAAAGTGAGACAGAAATAAACCAGTTATTCCCTTGGAGAATGGAACCAAGCCTCAGTTGTTCAAAAGTTGGATGGCGCTATCCGACCAGTGAATAAATCACTGTGACAGTCCATTGGATAGCGCAATTGGTTTCTCTACATAATCCACTAGATAGTGATTTATTGTGCATTGATAAAGCGAGAGGTACTGTTGGTTGAATCGCCGACACAGTTACAGAAAATGTAACTGTAGCTGTGATTGGCTCAATCCGAGAAAGGAATGTGGTTCCAATGCGTGGCATCCTGAAAGACAGCTGTGGAGGAAACTCACTGGCCCCTGAGGAAAATTCTAGTGTCTCAGTGGGGTGGAAAAGAGACAGATTTAGCATTTTAAAGATTTATAATTTTAAATAAAATGGCCCTTGTTATGAAACTGTGAGCACTGCACTGGTTGAGCACAATTTTGTTTAAATTATTGGGTTAACGCTAATTGGACATAAATGAATGGTTCAGAGCTATTCATTGCCTTACCAGAATTATTCATTGCCTTACCGGAACAAGGTCTTTCACCACATACATGTGTGGTAATGGATATATTTTGGTTTTCTTCTTCACATCTGGGTTGATACGACTGAGGAGACAAACATGTCATGAAGAAATATCAGCATCACCAGTAAAACAATAATTCTAACACCTGATACTCAAATCATGGCTTACCTGATGCAGGCCAGTGTGTTTGTCCCTCCAATATTCATCGCACATGAGCCACAAATTCCTGTTTAACGATGACATCAGGGAAAAACACCAGAATGAGATTGCATTATCAGCTTCACCAAAAGGGAAGAAGAGACTTAAGGACAGTGCCTATTAATTCAAAGGTATTTTTGCCTCGGTTTATGATTATGTAGGAAACGTAGATCATTAGTTAACAACTGTTATTGAAATCCAAAAAGAAACTTGGGGGTAACCACGCATTTTTCAAAGATAATTGATGAATAACATTCGTAAAAAGCTTTAAAATACAAAGCACTGTATAGCGTTATTTCTCTAATTGAAGCTTAACCCATTGACTCCCAGGGGCTCCCCATTGACCACTAAAATCATCTGGCATTAGACAGAGTAAAGTCTGGCCAGTTTAGGCCGGTTTGGACGTCAAAAGGTTAATTATCTCTCAAAGATGCATGGTTACCACCAATTTTCCTTCTGGATACCTAGAGTACTCACTAAAGATCTACATGTACTTTCTCCGGATAGTTTTAAACCGTGCAAAAATATCACTGTAGCATCACTGATAAGAAACCCGAGTATCTCAAGATGCGCAGAATGTATGCACAATAACAATAGTAGGCACCGTCCTTAAGAATTAAATGTAGGGGTAGTGAATGGTACCTCCAAAATCTTGGCACTGGCAAACTTTTCATCCGATCTTGAAATCTTTACAGCCTTTGCAAAGAGTCTCGAAGTCTCGTTTATATTGCATTTATTTCAGTGTAAAGTCTTGCATGTTTTGGGGTCGGACTCAGATTTGCAAACAAGGGTCTCAGTCTCAGATTTTAACATTTGTCACCTCTAAATAAGTAAAACTGATGTGCTTTGAATCCTCATTGCCATTTTACCTTCTCTGCAGGAACGTCGGAATGTCAATGTTGGATCAATTTCATTCTTAATTTTGATCAGTGCATCGAGAACCATTGGCCCACACCTTTAAAAAAATAATAAAATTATAACACTGACAAAAAATTGAATTTCCTTGTGTTTATAATTAAAAATGATTAAGGATGGAATGAAAGTAACAACACACTTGAAGTGTTTACTCAGAATACAGAATACCATACACCTTATTCAAAAATGGCCTTCATTTTAGTATTCGTTAGTTGTTTGATTGCAAATTGGCCCTTTTGGCCTTGTTCTACGTTAACTATTCTTTTGAATTTTTTGTTTGAAAGCCTGGCCAAAAGGGCGAATTTGCAAGGAAACAAAAGAATACAAAAATGGTGGCCAGTTTGGAATAAGGTATATCTTGCGCAGAAGTAGGGTGGTACATTCTGGAAGGGTTAGAAGCAAACTGCAAGGATTAACTACACTTAAGCGATGCTCCCTTTTGATATTCAAATTAGTGTGAAACAAAAGAAGTGAATGTTTCTGCAGCCAATTGAAGTCTGGATGGTTCATTTATTATTAAACAACGGATACGTTATCAGGGAACAAATTGAATGGGTCACCTACCCTGGCTGCCAGAGGTTTGTTCTCTCTTAGAGAGAAAGAATAGCAATTCGCTATTCCGACGGTCTCTCCAAGAGAGAAAAAACCTCTGGCATCCAGGGTATGGATGATCCAGCAAATAGGGGTAGTTTGATTTGGAAAAGGTTGTGGGGTTGGATAGGAAATAACATGAATCTATTGGTCGTAGCGTGACATCAAAGGGAAAGAGAGTGAAACACTAATGAAAACCATTCTCAGCTTTATTATTCATGTGGCTAAGTAAAATTTAGGCTTCCTTTTACCAGCTACAGTGGTATTAAACTTAGTCTAGCTGCAAAGTTTCAAAATAATCATGAATGGAATGATAATTATATGAAATGAATCATAATTGAACTGCAGATGTGAATATAACTGCAAGGATCACAGCTTCACTTGAAATTATCAGTGCTGTGAATACTGTGGTGACCTTCCGCTAGGTAGTTCACATGAAGACCGTGAAACTATCAATAATATTATTAAAAGAAAAAAAATTGACATTAACGGATGATGCTCGTACCAAGAGTGAAAGAACATCTGAAATAAAATTATGAAATTTCGGCCATTTCCAACAAACTGCTACTAAAGTTCTGTACTGTCTGGCGATTTCATCATGTTGTCAACAAGCAAGATTAGTCTTTAGAGTAAATATCTTATTCATAACATTTCTAGAAGGCTAAATTCAGCATTTTCACTTTTTAGCTGCTATTGCATTTGCATGACAGTTGCCTTTAGAACATGTGCTTTCACCATTTGAGTTTCTGAATTGGCAAACAAAATTAAATGTTTCACACTGAAGCCCCAGCTCAGTACCCATTGCATTGGTTGCTCAAATGCATGTTAATTGAGCCTAGTGCTTGCAGAAATCTCAACACCAGGGCTGTTTTTATTTAGTTTTGTTACAACAGAGAGAGGTGAAATGTATTGCTCCAAGGGGTCCAGTACATTGCTTTTAGCCAATGAAATCACCCTCTCATACATAATTCTATTCTCCATTTTGCTTCACCGAACAAAGTCAACCAAGACTGATATCCAGATGTCAAATGGACATGATAAATTTTCAGTGTGCATGTGGCCTAAAGAATAAACAAATTTTGCAGTACTTTGTAGTCATTTATGGGAATGTTAACTGGCAAGTTGATTATTTTCTATGTGTGCATGGCTGCTTAAAGAATGCGAAAGTTGTCAACTTGAAGGATTTTAATATTTAAGTGAAGTGAAGAGAATCTATTAGTCTCTTCCCTAGGGGCTTTTCAGGACTAACTTACAATGCTTTGTGAGTGACAGACTGCTTGATACGCATTTTACAATTAATTTTAGGAGGTGAAAGATGCCCCTGCTCACATAAGGTCAGACCACAACTAGTGAGTGGGTTCTTTAATGTCCCATACTATTTAATTTTCAACAAGGCCTATGAGATGGGACCTCTAGTTTGTAGTCCTTATGTGAGAAGAATTGAAAGTCTAACCATTTGCGGGTGCAATTACAAAGGCAGCACTTTCTCCTCAGTTATTTTAAGATCCTGAGTGTTGGTCCGGCTGGAGTTGAACTCACAACCTCTTGCATGTCAGCCCGATGCTCAACCAACTGAGTTACCAACTCTAACTCTCAGCTGTTGTAATTCTCATGAATTTACTAAATGCATGACTGTACTGTCCACGTACAGTGGACCATTAGGCCTTACAGGGAAGAACTTTGAACAGCACTGTTTTCATGCTTTTTAGTCTTTGCTTACATTAAGACAACAGACTGCATTGGCAACCACTCAGTGTATAGAAAAGTGAATGTGTGAAAGAATTCTTGGTCAATCAAATTTCAAGTTAAATATCGATCCTTGGACAAGTAGCTTCTAATATTATTTGCTACCAACCTATTGAGATCCACCTCATAAGTCTGCATTCTGGGTTTGTCACCTGGTTTATCTGGGTCCTGCAGAAAATTAAATGTTTAACTTTGTTGAAAATTCTATGCACAGTCTGAAGAATGCATGGGTACAGCAGAAAGGCAACAAAACTGATTCAGAGTTGAAGATATTTAATGAAAGTCATAGATCTCTTTCATAATGGACACCAAATAAAATATTCTTTTGTTTTAATGCTAATAAGCCTAACTAGCCTCGCTACGACGAGCAAATTTCAAAAAAATTTTTGTTTCAAAATGAGGGCAGTAGGTCTAATTAACATAAAGACAAAAGAATGTAAAAGTGGTCGCCATTTATGAAAGTGGTCTATACATCAGAATAGCAGATATGAAGCAACTATTTAAAATCATCACAGTTAATATGCACACCAATAAACATAATTTAGCAGAAAAAGCAGTTTTGAACTGAGTACTCATACCAATGACCCAATGATTCACTTACCCAGCGATAAATAGAAAAGGTCTTCGAGCGTGGATTCTCCGTCAATGATGCTGCATTTCGTAATTGAATCTGAAAAATCCGATAATGTATTAACAGCTAAGATTTCAGCCAGAAAAGGCTCTCGAAAATTCTAAGTGACCTTTTAAGGGTAAAAATCCGAAAAAAAAGTCTTAGGACAGGCAGGCAAGCAAGGAATCTTAAAACAAATTCCGAAAATTCTAGATCTCAAATCGTCTTCCGAACAGATATTTTCCGAAAATTGGGTGCCCCTGTTTATTACCCATAAAGGAACATTGTAAGGCAGACACCTCTGGAATAATGTATATAAACCCTTCCGATTCCATGCAATCTAACTCTAGTAATCATCGACAGTAATGAATAGATCTAGAGCCGGCTCGCACCTGAAAACTTTGAACTTCTTACATAACTAAGTATCGCAATCACCAGTTGTTACGCAATTTCAATGACCAAGAGCTTCATGAAATATTATTCTTTCTATGCTCTTGCACTTACCTTAGCCAAGGCCACTGTGTGCCGAAACTGCAAGGCCTTGGCAGTTATGTTTCTTGCATAGACCGCCGACGAAGCCGCCATCTTGATTACATAAACAGCCAGTTTACACTTCTCATGCAGTTTTGCACGTAAAACTAGGAAAAAGACTGGGTCTCGTCGATTATCAATACGGGCCTTGGTAACCAGTCGTCGAGGAGAGGAGCGCAAGGACCACGATTTTTGTCGCATGTGAGAGGCTTACGACAGGCCCACGACATGTCTAGAAGATGAAAGAAGTTAAAAACTTCGTATGCTCCGTAACACTTGTTACTACAATAAGAAAATAAAAGTTGAGAATGTTGCTGAACTGCAACATTTCCATTTTTCATCGTTGATTCATTCCTCACGGGAAGTCCTGAATTTTTCAGGCCTGTTTAGGCAAAAATTGCGTTCATAACTGCGAGGATCATAGCTTCACTTGATTTCATATCCGCAGTTCATATATGATCCATTTCATATATCATTTCATAATTTCCATCATTTTTAACGCAACATGTCAATGTTCATGTGCCCCAGTGGACCTAACGCGCATGCCTCAGCGCAAAAATGTTGCGTGAACGTGGCCAAACGAGTACAATGAAAAATTTGGCTCGAAAAGTAGGTTCAAGGTTTTAGTAATATTCAGTAGCTTTTGCTATAAAACAACAATTTTTCCGGTTGATCAAGTTTCGAACGCTTCTCGCGTAATTCGGTAAAAAACACTTAAAGGGCATTCAGCGCGAAACTGAAGCACGGTGACCCCATCATTTTACTACATTTTTTTAATATCCTGTGCATGAATATTGTGCCAACATGTTTGACAGAAATCTGGATAGTACGTCATTTTCAAGGGAATTACCTTAAGACAAGTGCTTGCTTTTTCTCCTCGCTTCGCAGAGGA
>NC_090871.1:66921486-66948986 GCF_036669935.1 Montipora foliosa | reverse complement strand
CAATTACTAGTTTAGGTTCAACTCAGATTGTTATTTGATTCTGGAACATTTTGAAATTGAGTTTAACTATTTAAATTATTGTTTTAATTTTTTTAGTTTGCAGAGAAAGGTGTTAAAGTTGCTCTGCAGATATCAAAAGATGGAATCAAGACCATTACGCCTGATGGGCAGGTAAAATAATGAGATATTTTACAGCAGTGCAAGATATGTCACTCTGGCTCTCAATCAGTTGATAGTTAGGTTAACATTTTCACATAGCCCTGACTGAATTAGATGTGACAGGTGCATTTTCAAAATTAAGGTATTTTAGTTGTTGAAAAATTATGTAAGTGGTTGTAAATTTCTTTTGTGTCAGCGTGTTAGAATGGCTCATGCATTACAGAGGATTTCTTTTGCTACATGTGATCCAGAATTCAGACTGTTTGCATACATGTCGCATAATCCATCACCCATAGGAACAGCCATTCATTGTCATGTGTTTATGACAAAACACACTCGGGAGGTAAGAACATCAATAATAATTATTATTTTAATAGGACTTTTTAATTGTTCAACTGTCAGAAGATCCTACATTATCTGAATCAACTGCCTGACCATAAAACTGGGGATGCTTTTGAATCTTTGCTGTTACAGTAGGGCATTTTGCTATTAATAGACAGATCTTGATAATTTATTTCTCATAAGTCTTGCAACCATATTGTGGTGTGATGTCAATCTTAAGATAGTAGGACCATTTTTCTGAACGGCACTTATCATTTATAATTTTCACTTTTAATACAAGTAAAAGACGTCTTTTTGTTAGTATTAGTCAATAAGAGTAGACCAAATAGCTACTGGTAAATAATTAAATTGATTACCGTAGTTATTCGGTTATAAGGCGCACTCGGTTATAAGACGCACCCCAAACTAAGCAATTTAATCAAGCTAAGTTCTCAAACTGAAAATACTCGGTTATAAGACGCACCAAAAAATTGAGAGTTATCAAAAGGATGTGATGAATTTGAGAACAATTATCCTTACACAATTGGCATCCCAACTCTTATTGTTAACGTAAACAAAGTGAAAAAGTCACGCATTTAATGATAATTATACGTAAAAACAAAAGCTAAAAGTTGACACCTGAAATGATAAACATACAACGCATACACTTTTATTTGAACCTTCTGACTTAATAAATAGTCAGAGTTCAGACTTCAGACTTCAAGCGAAAGCAAACGGCGAAAAACTCCCACGGAAAGTCACATTCAAAGGTGTTCGACAGCTGAATATCAACATACCACCAAGGATGCAAATTTTGGACTTCAGAATACCCGGCCACGATTGCATGACATGGAAGGCTTGCTCCCATAGTCCCGCGGTCGTGTTGTAATCATTAAATGTAAATATATAATTATATATTTTTTTATGGCTCAATGAACATAAGGCTAGTGAAAATATCGCTCCCGCAGTCCCGCACTCCCGCAGTGAGAAAAAAAAAGAATATTAATTGGATCTACAACTAGTGCTCCCACAGTCCCACAGTCCTGTAGTGGAAAAAAAAAAAGGTCTAATTAGCTTAGAAGAAAAGTATCCTAAACATTCATAACAGCTAACCTTAGTCCTAATTAGGCCTAAGGTTAGCTATTATGAATGTTTAGGATGCTTCTTAAGTATTTATCTTTTGTTTCCATATGTAAATATTTATTGACTGCAGGACTACGGGAGCAGGCATTTAATGTCACGCAATCGTGGCCGGGTATTCTGAAGTTTAGCCAAAACTTTTCATGCGAGCGACAAACACGATTCTCGGAATTCGAAACAAGGTTCGAACGATTGTATTGTTGTCATGGGTATCACGTTACTGAGCACATGCTTTTAAGCATGTATGCAAATTTCCGTTTGTTTGCTTTTGTCTTGAAGTTGTTTAGTGTTCTAAAGGTAAAAGCACTATCCTTTTTTTTAATTGACAACTAGTGTCCTTTTCTTGTGTTGTTTAAACTGCAAGTTCTTCTCAAATTGTGATCTTGAGATTTTGTTGCGCAAAAGCATGTATGCAAATTTCCGTTTGTTTGCTTTTCTCTTGAAGTTGTTTAGTGTTCTAAAGGTAAAAGCACTATTCTTTTTTTTAACTGACAACTAGTGTCCTTTTCTTGTGTTGTTTAAACTGCAAGTTCTTCTCAAATTGTGATCTTAAGATTTTGTTGCGCGAAAGCACTTGGCTATAAGTTTCACCCCAATTTTAGCACTAACTTGCCACCCAAAGACAGATTTTTCTTGAAAAAACTGCGCGCCTTATAACCGAATAACTATGAGTAAGTCTTATTATAATAAACTTATCACCCAGGACATGTTGAGTGAAGGTCAGTGCTCGTACCCCAATGCAAAAAAATATTGTACCAAGCTTGTAACAGGAGAGAAAAATGTTGTATTCTATCCCAAAAGTATTATAAGTCTACCTTCATATGCATCTTCACTTTTAACTGGCTTTTTTCCTTATATGACTGAAATCTTTTTAGGATCCTCTGAGGGACAACTTTACACTGTGGTTTTTTTTCCTGTCATTATTTTATTCCTCTTTAGGTTCAGAATTTGACAGCCTTGGTAGGCAAAGCATTTCAAGTGGCCTTTGCAGAGTCAAAATTCCCACAAGGAGCTGAGCTCAAAATGGAGCCAATATTGCATGGACGTTCAGAGGAGAGAGTAGTGCAGGGACGGAGATGGGTTGGTATATGATTGAATCTTAATTGAATACAATTTAAAATTGTGAATGCCATAAATTCCGCAAAGAGATTAGTAGACTGTTCTTACTGGCCAATGGTCAATCTTGCTAGTCTAAGCCTGTAGACCAGTCAAAATGTGCCTGCTGGTGCCAATTTTTGCCGCCTACAACGAAATATCTCCCACCTACTAAAGTTCATGGATAACAATTAATGTGAGGTCTCCACTAGACCAGAATTAAATGTAACAAAACAATATAGATATCAGCGTTTCTTTTGGTGAATCAAGCCAAAAATTAAGTAATTTTTGACACAAACTGGCTCTTGCATGCTGAACGGCCGGGTTACTGGGGCCTAGGAAAGCCTTGAACATGATGTGGGAAAGTCAGCCACATGAACAGTCAGCAGTCAAAGCTCTTGCAGTAAGATACCCTCTAAACGAGCTTGTTGAGACGATTCCACTGCCTCTTGCGGCCGAAATTTTCTAAATTCTTTCTTCTTTCATAAGATATGTGGTATGTCTACTTAGAAACCTATAGTTTTACATTTATACAATGTATTTTTAAGGATTTGAAGAGTTTGATTTAAAATTGCATTTATTTTGACTATTAACTTGCCATTATCAACAACAAATGGTCATGTCTACCCCCCCCCCTCCCCTCCCACACCGGGCAAGGGCCAGATGCCTTCTACTCAAGCCCTCTTGCCTGCTACTCAAAACCATTTTGACTTGGCTGCTCATATCTCTCTTTTTCACACAAAGGATCTTAGAGTTTTCAAGCCTTTAGCCAGTTTATTTGTATCAGTTTTTATGGGGTTGATGCATCCCCCATTGCAATCACTTTTCTTTTTTGAACATTGATTGAACCAGTGTGACTTAACCCATTTACTCCACTGGCACCCCAGGATGCCACCAGTTGATGAGTAAAATCGTCTCGCGTTAGACAGAGCAAAATATTGACTGTTTTTCTTGTTTTTCTTTTTTTCTGTTAAGTATTGTCGAGGATTAAGTTGCTGGTGCTTGCACTGGGGAAGTATTTACTCTGTCCTAGGCACCTATTAATGTACTTGGGAGCAGTCAGATGTTTAAAAGTATTTTTATTTGCAGGCCAGGATTGAGGCTGAGCGAGGGCACGAACATTCTCAGCATGCATTAATGGCAAGAATAAAAAAGGACCAAGCAAAATCACAAAGTAAAAATCCAAACACTTCAGAAGAAGTGACCATGCCTAAGGAATCTTCTGTGGTAACACCATTGAAAACAAAAGCCTCACCATTAGGAAGGCAAAGATCATTTGGAAAAGCACGTACACCTCCTGAGGTGCGAAGGCCAAACATTTTGGTTAAGAATGGTGTGAATGATATAGCTGTGGGGAAAAAGACAAATCTATCTGAAGATGTCGTTGCTGATAGCGCTTTTGATTTGAACACAAATCCCAAAAAACAACAAATGAAGACTGTTGATGGCACTGAAGATGTAGGTGAGAAATTAAGCGTTACATCACATAACGGAGCAGTGGGAAAAGAGGAGCAACATCCATTATCAGCTGTTGCAAGTAGTGAACAAGAATGGTTTAAAACTCCACCACAACCTCTAAAAAGTGATGGAAATTCACACGCTGTGTCAATGCCAACGAATTTGATGATGTCGCCACTTGCAAAATCTGCATCGGACCCAAATCTGTTGAACTCCTCAATTGATAATAAACATGAGCCTGTTTCTAAACGTAACAGTTATGAAGATGAAAATTGGTACCTGGCTGGAATTCCAAGGTTGGTAAAAAAGTTCACAATCAAGTGTTGTAGAACCAAATGACAAGAGCAATTATTATTAATTTCAATTGACAAATCACAACAGACACAGAAAATCACATCAACCAATCAAGGTTACATTCAGGTAGATGTGCATCTGGTACTAAGAATTGGAAATACATGTAGATTTATTTCAGGTTTGGACTAAAAAGTGAGTGGAAATGGGATTTCCATTCAATAAAATGAAAAACAAATCATTTGGGAGAAGTTACAATCCCCAAGGGAAACAAGGGAAAACAGCTGGCAAATGTGTGTCTATATATGAGTCAGGGTATATTATTTCACAAGTCCGAAGGGAATAACTTACAGCAGCGAGGGACCAAGCATTGGCTTTCTCTAAGAAGGGTTATTTTGGGTTTCCCAGTGAAAGGAACTTGATGAACAATGTTAACTGTTCAGTTTATCAGAGCACTGATTTGAGGTGGAATGCTATTTCTTACAGGAGTTGGGAATAGTTCGAAATTTAACATCAGATTTCTTTTTTGCAAAAATCTGTAGCTCAGTTATTGTCACCTTATTGTTGGCAGAGAGTTTGCTGCTGAAATGTTACAAAATGCAGAGGAGGGTTCATTCTTTGTGCGTGATAGTCAAAGCCGACCTGGATGCTTTGCTCTGACGATGCGAGTTCCTCGATTGGCCAATTCAACTGGGTTTGGCAACTTTCTGATTTGTAAAGTTAAAGATGGTGTTATGATACAGGCGAGTCCAGTTTTTAAATATTTATTGAAGGGACAGCATGCTTGAATAATAATTATTATTGTTTAGATTCTAGACACTAGTTGATTTCAATTGTTATTTTCTCAAAAAGCGAAGCCAAGAAGTTGAATGGCAAAATTAACCCAGTTTACAACTCTAATTGGTTACCAGAGGAGGACTTGAACATGGAAGTCCAGAACCATCCTAACCATTTGGCCACTCTGCCACTTTTTGAGAAAGTCTAAAACAGCTGAGCAGAAGAGACAGGCATACAGTAGCTCAGTCGGTTAGCGTGCAGACCTTCTGAGCTGGAGGTCGCCAGTTCGATCCCCATTCCATTTGACTGACGTCTGTTTTGACTTTCCTCTGAACTGTGTACCTGTAGCTGTGAATGCTGGTAAAACAGAGCATTGACGGAGGAAGAGGATGAAAGGTGCATTGTGAGGGCCGCTAGCTTATCAATAACTGTCTGTGACTGTAACTACTTCACTGTCACATGTTAACCTGATCATAAAAATAATAAGGACCTTTTTAATTAATAGAAGCTAAACAACATTTAGCAGAATTTAGCCCTATTGTCATTGGAGGTCACTAAACAACAACCCCAATTACAGTTGTGCTTGGATGAAAGCAGTTACTGTAACATATACCCCATTTAGTTAAAGGACATAATTCTTCAGAATTTTGCCTTAATTGTTAACCATGAAACTGCCTATTGCCATTGATCAAGCAAACATAAACTAAGTAATGAGTTCCTTATACGCTGAGAACTAACAAGTTCCTAAAGATGCTGATTAATGGTGGATCTTTTTAGAGTAAACATTGAAAAAGGTCCTTCATGCTTGATTTCTGCTGCTCTCTTAAGTTGGTGTTTGTTCCTCCCAGGCCTAGGGAGGAACACAGTAGGCTCCTTTTCTGAAACAGCTCACAGTTTGGTGATTAGTGCTTGAAGGCGAGAATTATGAGAAGTACAATACTATCCACTGCCATTAATAACTGAGTCAATAATAATTAGCATCCATTCACCCAAGTGGAGATGGCTAGTGGTGGATGTTTACCGAGCTGCAATTAGTATACTAAAACAGTGAGATCATGTAGCGCAAAAAGATGATTTTAACTCATTCATGCGCACCTGCAATGATTACAATATTTTCGGTTGCAAATCCCCCAGGAGTTGCTCAGAGATAAGTAAGACTAATAAAGGATAATTTTGAAGTTTGAGTATATCCAAACAGAGCATGCCTTCAATGCTATCTTTTGTTTTCGTATAATATACTACTAATAGTAATTACCTTTCTTGATTTATAAACCACTTATCATTCAGTTTCTTATTCTCTCTTACTAATGGCATTATTCATCAAACCTGGCTGGTACATATCAATTTTGTATTGTTTACTTGACAGGGATTTGATAGAGTGTTTCAAGATGTCACAAGTTTAGTGGAACACTACTCCCAGTATGCTGATGGCCTACCATGCAAACTGCTGATAGATGGATCAAATGTGCTGTGTGAAGATGATGACTATGTAAACATGGTTCCCAAGGACCAAGATTACCAGCTGTTATCAGATTTTTCATCAATGATGGCAGAATTAAATTGAAATATGGTAGTTCAGAAATACATCAATTACATCTACCATGACTGATACCGGTATCTACAGTATTTACTTGGCTGAATTCAGGAAATGATTCTGATTCTCACACTTGTCATTGTGGATTACAGCACAGTGGAGCCTTGATTATACAAAGTGAATGATAAACTTAATTAATAGACTTCACTTTATCATGATGTTGTATTGTCAAAGGTCCTTTTCTGTACATTATTACTCAACTTATAATGATAACTTTGTTCATAATTTATTGTAGAGGTTTGTTAAATGGAGGTTTGAGTGGCCCACATAAAGGCATAAGTAGAAGAGTACTATTTGAATGGATTTGAGTTTGTTAATTTCAGTTTATGGTGTCTCCAATTAGTGCTCCAGCGCTAGGATGACTAGACTTAAATGAAGTTCCTTTCCTTACCTCTGGAAATCCCTTAGCCTTCAACTGTGCCTTGCAAATAACTGATTATTTTTCATTTTCATTTAGAAGCCTTTCCTATCCCACTTGCTAGGTTTTTCAAAACTAAAAATCCAAAATGTAACTTTTTGAACACCACCATCACTGCTACATTCAAGGGGACAATGACCAAAGAATGGACTTGTGAAAAGTGCTATTAAGACTGCTCGCAGTCCCCTCTGAGTCAGTCGAACTGCCTGCTTTAGTCATGCAAGTGAGCCAAGGGGAGCATGGTGATAGTGTGTTATTTCAACTTTATTTTTTTTATCAGTATGTGCATTTTTTCAAAATTGTGATTGTCATGCACAGGTGAAGAGAATGTTACAAGTCAATGTTGTTACGAATAGAAAATAATTATTATTGAATGGCACTTACTATAAATTATTATGTAAGTGAATCATATTCTGGAATTCTACAAATTTGGAAAGGTAATAATATATGCTGAAAGGAAGAGTCACACTTATAAGGAATAGTGATAAAAATTTATTTATGCAGCTACCCAAATTACATGTAGCAAATTGATATTGTGGCACTGATAATTTATTAGGAGTGATGGCATTGTTTGAATTATAGGAATAGCAAAATGTGTGATATATTTATGAGATGACATTTGTTTTTTCTAAAAAAATGTGGTGTAATACCTATACCGAAAGTGCCCTGATCTGGGTATAGGGTGTGGAAGTTGAATGCGGGTACCCACTAGTTTCATATTCTCACTGTTGGGTTGGATAGAGCATGAAATGGAAGCTCATGTGAGGAAAATAATTTGCATGTGAAAAAATTCCCCTGCTTTGGTCTCCATTTCATGCTCACATAACTTTTTTAATCTACACTTCAAATCAATGTACAATGTTGGCTTTCTCAAGGAGTACAATTCTCACAATCCAGGGCAAGTCATGGAAACTGCCCAATGCCTGCTAGATTTAGTTTTAGGTTTTTACTGCAACAGAAGTTCTGGTGCCAGTTGCTCAAATGATGGAAAGGGCAGTGGATAAACACTAACAAAACCAATTGTGCTATCCAGTGGATAGTGATTTATCTGGTGGATAGCATTATCCACCTTTTGAACAACTGGGGTCTGAAGAATTAGAACAGAATGCTCTAATAAAGCAGATCAATAATATTATTACAGGGAATCTATTAAGACCATATTAAACTTGTACACAGTGTGGTAGGAAATTGGAAGCCAATAAAGTTTAACCAGAGGTGGACTTATGTGAACTTTATATTTTGAAATTATAATGAATAGTTAATTCAAATTCCCCACATAGTCTTGTGGGTCACAGACCAGAGCAAATCTTCACTTTTAAAGAGTGATCACAACACCAAGAACTCCATGCCCTACTCTTTGCAAATGTGTGGGTTCCGTAATGTCTTGCAAAGTTTAAAATATAGATTTAGCCACGCCTAAAAGCAGAGCTCCCGTTTCTAACCCCAGAAAGAAATAATTATAATGTACGTGGAAATAATAGTACAAAATTTCCTTATCCATCAAGATTTGAAAGTCCAACCATTCTACAGATGTAATTACAAAGGGAGCACTTTCTCTTACCGGTAAGCTATTGTGACCCTGAGTGTTGATCCACTTGTGGATCAAACCCAGCAAGATCCTGCAGAGTTCCCAATGTTCACCTAAGCCAACCAGTTGAGAGTAAAGTGGAATGCAAGTGAACCAGCTTGATACTGCAACTATGTACACTTTCCGTATGAAAAAGTATTAAAAACAGAATACCGAGGAAATTGTGTTTTGTGAATTTCCAGTCTCGCACCCTCAACTCCTATTTCCCAAAAGCAGTGTATACACAACACAACTCATCAAATCCATAAAATGAGTTTATTAAAACACTTTCTGCATAAAAATAGCGAGCAGTTTCCAAATACCTTACAAATTCAAAATTATTTTAGAAGAATTTAATTGTATGGCCCTTTCTGAAGACCCCCAAGAGTGCAAACAATAATTATTATTTAAATACATACTACACTATGTACCCTTCGTTTCTGCGCCCAAACCTTCAAAAAGATATGACAAACTGTGAATAAATTTAAATTGTTATGTACCCACTGACTGCAATGCATTCTTATTACTTTTTAGGGCATCTTTACATGCCACTTTTGAAGGTGGCCATGTTTGCGCAAATCACTGTATTATAATAATTATTAATAATGATATAAAGAGGTTAAACTCTCCAATTTTGGAACACGTATGATACACATTTCATGTAGTTTCCTTTAATTTCAAAAAGTTCTGTCAGGTACACAGTGTTGATGAAAGTTGAACAAAATCTACAAAATCCATAGAGTGTAGCTGAGAGGTTATTAGCGTAGTCCCTCACACAAACTGTAAAGACAGTTCACATTTAAACTTTTGAACAATTATTGTACTAGTGTTTTAAAAACCAACTTACAAATACAGGCTATTATAATCATTGAATTAATTCAGGAAAATAATAATATAACCAGATTTTCTTTATTGCACTTAACTGTGGTACTGTATCTCAATCAACATTATTGAATTAGTTTCTCTTGTAATTGAAAACTACTATAAAGCAGTTTGAGTCTGCAAATAATAATTTTTGTGTGAGTGACAGAGTTTGTCAATGTAACCATTGCAAGTTACAGCTATTAAGCAATTAAATTATTATTATTCTTATTGCAACTTTAGGAAAAATTATTGTTATTACACACTTGCAACTACATGTATAATAATATGAAATTTGGATTCTTTTAAGTTTTAAACTTTGCAGTTCTAACTTTAAGTTCTTTTACTATGAAAGTACAAATGCAATGCACTGCAATGCATCATACACATTCTTCTGAGGACATCAGCAATGGATTTATGTATTCAAATCCTTCAAACTCTGACTGGTCAATGGTTTCCAGTATTTTCCTGTCATGAAAGAAAGCAATGTATCAAAATGTTGAGAGATTTGAAGACAGAGATTGACCTTTCATTAATCAGCAGCTTGCCATGATTTTGCAAGAAACAAGGGCTACATTCAACATTTAAAACAAGGAAATACCCAATGTTGAAGAAGTTCTTGTGTGACACATGCAATTTTTTTTAAGGGGAAAGGTTTGTTTGCAGAAAACATTGTGGCAAGGAAGTGATCTTGTGTGCATCGGACATCTTTTAGGAGGCTATGATCTACAGTAGCTGTAACTTACGGATCATCCGGAGTAAGAACCACTGGTTCATTAGTAAACTGAGGATCAAAGTTTCCCAATCCGTACTGATCTTCAATCCTGGGTTTGAATGGTGGAGGAACTTGTCGGGCCTCCAACTGATGAGAAGAAAGTATCAGTCAAATTTTGTTTATATAAAGTAAAGCGACCATATTTAACGTTGATAACTTGTAACAGTAACTTTAATTTAATAACTGGCAAACCTGGGGTCGGCGGTGCACTCATTTTACTCCCCCCTCTCCATCAGTGCTCCGTTTTACGGGTATTTAAAGTTACTTAGCTACACGGAAAGGAAAGGAGTCGAAACAAAGATGCGAGATCCGGGAATCGAACTCAGGACCTCTTGTACCAAGGCCGTGCACTAACCGACTGTGCCCTCCTTGCTCCTCTAATGCATGATTCTAGCTTCGTAAAGGCCAGGACTGCAGAATTCACCCAAAGAAGTAAATCACATCAGCAGATGTCATTAAGTCAACAACGTACCTGCTCCCAATCTACTGCACGGAAAAATACATGGGATGTTATATCCCCAAATCCTGTCTGAGGATGACAGCCCAGTCTCTCAATAGGGTTCTAATGAAAGATACCAAAATAGGTTAGGAGATTTTTGAGATCATCATATATTAATTACCGTAATTTCCGGACGATTACCCGCACGGCAGATTACCCGCAGCGGTCTATTTTTGTCACAAGGGAAAAAAACGTTCAACAGATTACCCGCACTGGCCTATTACCCGCACCCCAAAACCGAAAAAAATCTTGCTACTGTATTTCCGGGACAAGAACTCACAAACTTGGAGCGATGAATGTTCCATGTTGTTGTTTACAAAGCAGAAGATCGATAGCATTTTCTGCTAAGAATTGGCTTTTAATAATGCAGCCTTAAACACTCTCCTTGGTCATTTCTGGTTTGTCTTGTTAAAACGACCTAAATATCCAATGTATTAACGCTAAGACTCGATAGAATACGAGTTGAAGGCCAACATCTTTAGGATTGATCATTGAGCGCCATTTTGATAGGTTGAGAGAAAGTGGGGGTGAGTGTTAAAAATACCTGATGGGGTCGTGGTTAGGCATACCCAGGGGCAAAAGACCGGGCCTATATAAGAAGTCGCTTAAAATGGGAAAATGCTCTATTACTCAAGCCAGGGGTAGCTGGGAACATTTCACTGATGCGCTGAACAATCCAGCAAATTTTTCACTGTAGTTAGTGTTTTGTTTACACACGTGCCGACAATCACGTTCTAAATAATTATGCGGTGCCGTGAAATATGTCGGCATCTTGTTTTGTAGCTTTGAGCGTGCTTTCAAAAAAAATGCTTTCAATCTTTCATATACAAAATTGAAAGGAGTGCAGGTGAGAAATGCTTTTAAATTAAGCGAAGAAAAAAGCAGTGAAATACAGTAATCACTTAAACACTATTGATTTGTTTTTCATTCAATTTGCATCGGCTTTCATTGAGGGCTTTTAGAACACTAGAATAAAACATCACACAAATCTTGAATAGGAAGCGTTTTCAGATTGAACTACGGTAACAAGCAAGCTTGGCAACACACAAGTTTTAAGGAAGCATCAGTTTAATTAATTAGTAAAGGTTTGAAATTATTTAAACAAGATCGTAAAAGATTTGTTTTGAACGGAAAAATTTGTGGCATCACATACTTTTTCGGCATTGAATTGTGTCTCACGATAAACTCTTTCTTAAAATTGAAAAGGATGTGTTAAAGTGAGAAATTCGTTCTCATTTACTTTTAATTCGGTGACAAGTTGTGACATGGTCGAAGGGAAAGATTATTGTTTTTCATTCAATTTGCTTTGGCTTTCATCGAGCGGTTTTACAGAGACTACGGCAAATAAAGCATCATTTTAAAGATTGAATCAACGAACGAGGCAACACACAGATTTGAAGGAAGTGTTGGTTTAATTATCCTCATTTTAACTTGTTTCAATCTGTCAAATTCTTACCTGAGATTTAAAAATTATCGCATTACCCGCACCTTCTTATTACCCGCAGCAACCGCGGTTTACTGGAAAATTAACGCATTACCCGCGGGTAATCGGCCGGAAATTACGGTACACTAACAGCACCATTGGGCTATGCTGCCTTGAGATATTGCTAATGGATGCAAAATGTAAGCTTATTCGGAGACATACCAACAAGTAAACTACATGTACATTGTACATTGTTTCACTCCAAAGAATTAGAAAGTGGACACAAAATATGAACTTTGCACTTTGTGTAACACAAATAAGGTCCTAACTCACCTTATTAAGAAATCCCTTGAGCACCGAAGCAGCTTTAACAGACAATGACCTAGGAATTCGTATTGGCTTTTCTAGAATAACTGTCATAAAGATAAAACCTTGGATTAGCTCAAGTTGCATGTACATGTACAGTTACTAAAATAGTCATCAAAGAAGAGAAAAGCAGTAAATGTTACACACTGAAAATCTTCATTTCTGGCCCTACAAATACCCCCAGTTTCTCTTGAGGACAGGAAGAGAGACAAAGTTATTTGTATAACATTCTTTACAACACCTAGTATGCAAATTATGCTTTCCATCTATTTAAACTCTAGCACCTTGTATTTATTTATCACTTGATAATGGAGTTACGATGACTTTGAAACGTCGTGAAAATAAAAATCTAGTCAGTTTCATATGTTTTTCTTTCTTAACTTCATTATTACACCTTAAAAATTAAACAAAAAAATTTAGTAAAATTGGTTGACCAAAATCCTTATCCAAACCAGTAAGGCTTAACAGATTTCCAGTCGTTTGAAAAACACCTTGAAAGTGCAGATCCATACCATTATTTTAACTTGTATTGTTCCAACCACAACTATATAAAACGTGTATAGTCAGGCTACACTGAATGATATGATGATGTGCATGTGTCAAACCTTGAAAGAGATAATCTTCTGTATTTTGATCAGGATTTTCAGCACCACCCACAACATCAAAGGGTGATCTTCCCGCTAACATTTCAAACATCAGAACTCCCAAGGCCCACCAATCCACACTGATACCTTAAAACCAACAAAGGAGAAACATGTGTTATTCAATGTAATAACAATGATCTCTTTTCTTCCAAACTAGCCTGCGTAGCTGGCAGTTTGCAGGGGTGTGGAATAAAGTTTTGGCAGCCAAGCTGCTAAAAGCAAGCCCACGTACTTCCAAACAAGTTATCCTGTGTATCTGGTGGGAGCCAAATAATGAGCAGAGAATGTGCAGAAGCTATTCTCTGTGCGGCTCCACCACTTTACCTCCAGCGCCACCAATCCCGCTGCTATGAAGGCTACAAACAAGTGGGAGCCATGCCTGGTATCACATTTCAACAACATCAGCAATTCTCTCAGAACGGGGGGCAACTCCTGAGAGTGACACTTCAAGATTTTGCTTTGTCAGACTAATGCATGACTCTATGCATTGAAGAAGACCAGTTTGAACAGGGATAAATAAATAAATAAATAAATAAATAAATAAATAATATTGTTTATTCCACTCTTTGCAGTAAAATACAACTGAATTGTTGGTAAAACCAACAATTATTACAGAAACTAATCTAAACCTGAAGCTGTTCCGGTGTCTTCATGATGCCACTTTTAAGACTAAAAATTACGAATTTATGCAACTTGTATTGATATCGGTTTCAAGGTCTCTGAATTAGCGTAACAACAAAAGCGCAGCTTTTTTCTTGACCCAAACACCTTTGCACAGACACTCAGTTTGCACATCATTGACTAAGGATATCTCTACATTACATACCATAATCTTCTCCTCTAAGAATCTCAGGAGCAATATAATTTGGTGTTCCACAGAATGTACTTGTTGTATCCCCAGGACGAAGACCTTCCTATCACAACAATAAATTATACAGTAAGCATAGTTGAGTATGAACAAACAAAATCTTGACATAGACTTTCAGCCTTGAAAAAGCATAAATTGGGACAGTCTGATTTACTTATCATGAACTCTGTGAAAATGCATCATTTTAAGACAACCCTTACTTTACACATTCCATAATCTGTCAGTTTCACATGTCCATCAGAATCAAGTAATACATTATCCAGCTTGAGATCACGATATATCACACCTGAAACAACATGAATAAAAGTTGGTATAAATGACAAGTTCATTGATAGTGCTTCAGTTTTGCAGAGCATCTGAACACGTCTGGTGACTCACCTCTTTCATGTAAAAAATTGAGGGCACAAGATATTTCTGCAGAATAAAACCTGAAATTTAAATAAATGGAGACTTGTTCGACAAAACAATTAGATTATAGAAACAAAAACCAAGAGTTCATATCATAAAATTAGTTAATTCAAGATAAAAACAGCCAACAAAACTACTGACACCAAGCAGGTCACATGAACAATGGCGACTGTTACCATTGTCTTTCTATCTCATTTACAAAGCTAAAGAATAGCAATTACCACTACTACGTACATCAAATATTTATTTCAGAAGTCAGTTACAATACAATACGAGTGCCAGATGTCTGTGAGATTAACAATTACACCATGTACGTGAATCACCATTGTAAATACCCGAACAGTTCTACCGCTCAACCTGTATCTATCACTTACCTTGCATGATCCTCCGGTAGACGCCGTTGTCGTTGCATATGATACATCAGGTCACCACCACTGACAAACTCAATCACAAAAAACAGTCTGGAAAAATGAAACTATGAATTTGAAATTGCAAAATAACGCATACAAGAGCATGGATGTGTAAAAGAGAAAGAGAAGCATCTGTTTGTTTTAAGTGGGGAAATAAAACCACTGATCTCTACTCTCAATTGTGACTCAACTCATTGCTAGTTATGCTGTCTCAACTGAAGATTGCAGTGCAAGTCATGAAAAGTGGCAGAAGGAAAATCAACTGGAACTTAGAGAAAAAAGTTTAAATCCTGCTGTTATTAGGTAGTACTTTCTTGTTGGTGTTTTTGTTGTACAACGCTAAGAATTGAAGGCCATCATCATGAACGTTGGTGTGAGGCCACCATTTTGGAATCGCAGTAAGGGGAAGACTGGGCCGAGTTAAACATACAAGATGGCGGCGGGATGCATGGGTTTTGCTGTGAGAAGATACTTGGCGATAAGACGCATCTTGAGTTTAGACTGCATTTGGGGCCAACAAGCAATTTGTTTGAGAAAAAATGCTCCGCCTTATAACCAAAAATCTATGGTAAGCTTTGGCAATTACACTAATGCAAAACTAAAGCAAAGCAGCTTACACACCTGCTTGATGTCTGGAAACACGAATGAAGTCCAACCAGAAATGGATGATTAGATGCTTGTTCAAAAACATGCTTTTCTGTTTGTACCCAGTCAATATCCTACAGTGAAGAAAAGGATGACAAAAAAGTAATGCAACAGTTTTTCTAACTTTCTTTGTGTGTACTATTTGTAATTAAGTCTTTCTTGATCAATAATCCAGTTATTGTTAAATATTTTATTTATTAATATAACAATGACTGCATTATTAAAAATACACATTGCATCACCTCATCATCATTCACAAGTTCTTTCTTGACAACCTTCATGGCATAAATTCTCTTATTTTTCTTTAATTCCACCTAACAAAAAGAAGAATGTTATTGTGAACAAACAAAATTCGAATTGGCTACAGAATTAGGGATAGTCTCACATTAGTCAATATTTTGAGCATTGTCATAATTCAAGACAATAAGAAACCTCTTATAGCAAGTGTTGCAGCTGTCAAAGCTTACATGATGTAATTATATAACTATGTTAGAAGAACTTAAATGTACCTTAGCTTACATTAAATACAATCATGTAAGTACCTGGTAAAATAGTAATTACAAGTATGCTGATTGGTTCTGGTCAGAATTCCTTACAAGTCCACAGGGCAGTCTGAGAGGTACGTATGGAGTCATCATAGCATAGGAGTATAGGAGTTAACAATATTTCCCTTTGAATGGCTGTAAAATGGCTGAACAAGCTTGCAAGGTACATACGAAGGCTGGATTATTTTGCAATTGTATGTTTCAGATTTCATTAACTCTATCTGCATCATTGGTCTAGAATTCCACTTCAGCACCCTTGCAAAAAGCAAATGGCTTGCCTCTCAAACTGAGCTATGAATCATGTTGCATGCACATTGTATCTTAATTTGAATTGTGTAATGAACATTATTTAACATATTATTTTTATTTACTTCATTTCAAGTAAGTGAGCTATACATGTAGGCCAAGTGCTTTAGCCTACAGCTCGTAAATTCATTAATTTTGTGTTGATAATTTAACTGACCAGCAGTACTTTAGCATAGCTGCCTCTTCCTATAACTCGAAGAAGTGTAAAGTCATGAAGAGAGATCAAGAAGTTGCTTCCTGATGATGCCTCCTTAGCTTTGGAGGCTTGACTGTAATCCACACTAACCAAGCCACGCTTACGAGTTGCTGGACTGTCACTTCTCGCTGAAAAAAAAAAAAAAGAAATAAAAGTGTTCAAAGCAGAGTCACAACTCATTATTACAGACCACTGAGGCCACACAAACACTAGTCAAGTACCTAAAATCAATATACATGTATGTAGCATGTTCATAATTATTTATGATTTTAAGCAGGCATTTACAAAAAGCCTCCTGTGACCACCATGCAGAAAAAGTGGTTTGCCAAGGATGAAATGTAAAAGGTTTGGAATTTTCCACTGACTGAGTGAAAACCAAAGAAGTGGAATGTTTTTCGCCCACACCACTGGGGCCTGGGAAAAAGACAGGTGACCTTTGACGAGCAGTTGTTTTTGTTGCATAATAATTTATTGTGGCACTCAGCTTGGCAATTACAAGTACAGTACATGTAGCTACCAGTATGTGGTGTGTGAGACGCAACATGTAAAGTGAAACGTGTATTCTAGCATTCATAAAATTAATAACTTTTATGATACTTTTTGGAAGTCATTTCTCTGGTTACGTTTCCAGTTTACAATAATACACTGTACAATACAATACACACTTAATTGACCGCTTCCCATAGGGGCTTTTCAGGGCCAATGAAACACAATCAACGAAACGACAGAACACACCAACAACTGTTAAGAATCCCAACTGGCCGGAGGCAAATTAGTTGGCTATTTAAAAGTGCAGCTGGGAAGTTGAACCAGGGACTACCAGGAACAAATTCAACGAGTGATTAGAACGGGTCTGGAACCCGGGATATCCAAATCTCAAGGCAATCGCCCTAACCACAGGGCCACACTGCCTCCTACGAAAGTTTGTTGGGTCTTGGAGCCTGGATGAGAAACAAGCATGCTTGGTGCATTGGTGAAAGCTCTTGACATTTGCCAATAGGTCCCAGGATTGATTCTTGGACTCTGCTTCTCACATTGATCTAGTTTGTTGGGAATCTTTACATGTGCTCTGCCTTCAGAGAGTCTTTTTTATTTTCTTCAAACTAATGCAGTGTTCTCACCAGGATTTTGTCTTAGGGAGTCCCAGGGCCCTGGCCCCTTTCCTGAAAAATAGGGGCCCTACAGGAGCTTAAGCAGGACAAAGTTATTTTTGTTCCATGACTTGAGTGGAAAAAATCCTTTGTGATCTCTCTGTCCATTTCATCAAGGAACGTTCAAATTGGAACTCTTGCAATGGTGACCCTTCAACGATATTGTAAATGTATTTGATTTGTTTGCCTCAAGACAGATCTTACAGGTTGTAATCTTTTTGTTGGTGTCATAGGCAAGCCATAGGTATTTCGCCTGCCATTCACTCTAAAAAACAAGGTCGTTCTTCAATGAAATCTCTTTTTGATCTTTGCTTACTACGTTGTCTTCTTCACTGTCCTCTTCATCAGTGTTTCAATGATCTTCTACAATTTCTTAAATCTTAGGTACTTTAGGGCGAAAGAATTAATCTAATTTTCTCTGTGACACGACGAATAACATGAGCCTGCCCTGAACTCTAATTAAAATTACCTGTTACACAAAGTATCTACCTGATCCAATATGGTGGCCAACAACACTAGTGTGACTGACGAAGGCAGAAGTCAACACAATTGCAGGCTTTCGAAGGGCTTTGAATACTACAATAAACCTTTTTCATTCAGTTGAAGAGGCAAAGAGCTGGAGTATTCACTGGAACCATTAATTAAAAGACTGCTAACTTACTTCTAAAGAATGTAAAAGGAACTTACTGCGTTTGGGGCCTGGGGCTTCCTCTGCTGGAGGTATTTTTGTACCAACTGCTCCAATAGGGGGTAGGGATGAGTGAATCGTTTGTCCAGTTGAGTGCTAAAGAGGAAGTGTATTAGTAAAGATGTGTTGGTAAAATAATATAGTGACAAGAGTACAACATAATTGACAACAACACTTTGTTTTCACAAGGAAGCTATCACTTACTATCTGTTGTCCGCACTGGATTTTGATCAACTTGTGGCATTTTTTATGTACCACCAATTTGCATTCCAGACATTTGTACCCCTACCAGAATAAGACAAATACAGTGTCAGATTAATAAAGTTACTGTAGCTTACCATAACTGTGATTACACCTTCCTGGAAGATGAGTTTTGCTAGAGGATAAAATCATTCAGTATAAAATGCAGACTACAAATTGGGTATAAAAATGCAGACTAGGTGCAAAATGCAGACTGCAGTCTGGGTTGAAAATGCAAACTGAGGCCTAAATTGTTGCATTGTTTAAAAATCGTTCAAAAATTAAGCGTTCCACTTAAAAAAAATCTGTTGTTTCGCTTTCATATATGGCTCGATATGTTGGAAATTTTTTCCTTTCCTCCTATTTTCCACAGCAGCCTCTCTCATTTCAAACTTATATTCATGCATACTAAAAAAGGTTTTCCGAAATCGGTCCCACAGATGTTATGAGGACACACTGGCGCTCAATAGGTGGTTTTCAACCAATTTCTTGAGACACACATATGACAATGCTGCAATGTACAATTGCTGGTGGAGAAACAAAAGGAGCTAATGAGAGATCTTTTGTTTTCGTCCACCAACATGGCAGCAATGACGTTAAATGAAAACCACCTAATAATAGAAGGTTTTCACAGTGATGTCATCACATTCTAACATCAAAATCGCAAGGTGTTTTGATGTAATGCACAGAGAGATGATTTATGAATTTGTTTCCTACAACATTCCAACTCTTTTTCATTGAACGGTTTCAATTTTACTTTTTTGTTGCATGACAGTGAAAATGATCTGTAGCAGAAATCCCTGACATGCCGAACACCGAAAGGTTGGAACACATGCGAGCAAAACAACTGGTGATGTGTCTTTATTTGTATCATATGACAATCGGCAATTGTCAAATGTTTTAATTCAAATTCTCTTTAAGGTGAGCTGTGAAGTATGTCACCAAATGTTTATGCTTCAGATTTAAAGAACAAATACAAATTCTCCATGTTAAAAATTGCTTTAGAAGGAAATAGACTTAGCAGGAAATTTTCAAGACTGACAATGCTTGACCCTAATATATCACGTATCAAACAATGTGACAGTTTAGGCCTCAGTCTGCATTTTAAACCAAATATGCAATCTGCAGTCTGTAGTCTGCAATTTATAATGACTGTAGCCTGCGTAGCTGGCGGGATGCGTGAGCGGGCGAGCGGCGGCAGAGCCGCCAATTTCCCTCGCGGGCAAAGCCCGCGAGTGAATTCGCGAGCGGCGAAGCCGCGAGTGAATTCAACTCGACTCTTCACCAATCCTCTCACGGCTGAGCCACTCGCTTTCACGGCTTCGCAACCAAATCAGAAGCACTCGCGCACGAAAATCCCGCCAGCTACGCAGGCTATAATGACTGAGGATAAAATACTTGTATAGATGTGATTTTGTTTGCATTCCACAATAATAGTGACCGACTAATGCACACCAGACATCTAACCATTTATAAAAATAATAGTAGAACTATCATACATGTATATGTTTTAAAACATTCAGTGTTTTTGGTCTGCAGCATAATGAAAAATGCCTTACTGACCACTGCATGCCATACATGTACCTGTCTTCCAAGACCCCATATCCTATCTGAGCAGAATGCACAAGCAGCAAGCTGCAAAATGAATGAGACAATACATCATGTAGGTTACAGGAATTGCACACCTTGCCAAGATTTACAGGCTAGAGATCTTGCAATAATATTATTTTAAACAAAAAGGCACAAGACTACTTTTTTCCTTAACACCTGCTAAAGAACATCTACATACTACGATTCTCGGTTGAGTATTAAAGTTACCATGTTGTCAAGGGCAACTTCTTTCGTTTCCAAGAGTAACTTTTAGGGCCTTAACGTCACGAGTGAGTGATGAGCCCGCCAAAATCTACAAATGGTAACGGTTAAATTCAAACTGGCGACTGTTACCAGTTAAATGATGCAAACCCCCAAAAAGTTAACCTTGGAAACAAAGCAAGTTGCCCTTGACAACATGGTAACCTTAATGCTGAAACTTTGTCACCAAACTTCCCTAGTGTCATACTCAACTGAGAATCGCAGTAATTATACAGTACCATTACATTGGGCGAATACAAATTGTTAAGAATAGAAGTCTGTCAACGGTACACTAACAATCAGATGGAAACAAAATGAAGGAAGCTACGTTGTAATATTATTATGAAATCAACTGCAACACCTGAAGAAAAAAATTTTCAGAGGTTATGTTTTTTCATGATTGCCCTTCCTGTGAATATTTTCATTGACTTGTAGTATATTAATATAGTTATTGTGCTATTTTGCCCTATTTAACGGCTTCAGTGTCATGTCTTCCTCGTTTACTTTGCTTTGTATTTCAGGGGATTCCTGTACTTTAAAGCGCTTAGCTGCTGTCCAGGCTTTCTCATCAACATTAATTTATTTTGTAATCATCATAACGTGACAAAAACACCAATACATCTACTTATTCTGTATTGAGGGCCCCTATAATTGAATGACTATCACTGAAGACAAAAAACACAATAGATACATGTTAAATCTCACCCTGCTAAATCTCTTTGCAACAAAGGAATGACCATTTACAATGTGAATCTTTCTCCACCTCTTTGCTCCCCTTCGGTAAATATTTCCTGAAGAAATGAAAGGGAAGAAGAGACCAGAATGAAACAGTTTATCAGTAATTTGGTTTTTTGGTTGTACTTTGTCCTCTGTTGCCTTATAAAATTACTGAGGATGTATCAGTGTTTTTGTTCTAATTTAATCTGCTTGGGTCACATATTGTGCACACTCATGTCCAAATAAGAAAAAAATATTCAGGAGAATGAATTCAGTCAAATATCAGTACTGATTTTTATGGTCCACTGGTGAATGATACATTGTACATGTACAACATTTATATACCAGTTAAAACATAAAAAAGAGATTCTACTGTTTATACACAAAGTACATTAGATCACTCAAGATGTTTTTGTGGCAAAATCATTAAACAGATATAACATTCAAAAATTTAAGACAATTTACAACATGTGAAAAACAAGTTTGTAAATTCTTACCAAAAATGAAAACTACCATGTTGAATGAAAATTTGGGATGCACCTGTCTGTTTAAGAATCTCTGCCCATTGAATATTATGCTAAAAAAATTGATAATGAAAAATGCCATTTTTTTTTATTCTGGGCTGTCTCTTTTCTTGATGTCACTCATACACTGTACATGGCACTCATGGCCAAAGATCAAGAATTAATTTTTAACCCAATTTAACCAACTTTACATGAAGCAGATGCAAATAACAAATCACTCTCTCTTAATCTCAATCAAAGTGCCAAATTTCAAGACATAACAATAATTCTTGAACAATCACTTTCAAAGCTATTACAGCTGTAAATATGATAAACTTAAAATTAATCAGGAATCACTGCCTCAAAAGATACAATAAGTGAGTCAACTGATTAAAAATCTACAGTTAAAAAAACGATTTGTATTTTCAATTCCACAGTGTCTTGCAAAATATTAATTTAAAACAGACACACAATGTTGAATATTTTTGAATAAGTACCACTAGTAGTAACAAGTAGAATGTTCTGTATCACTCTTTCCTTAAGACATCTGTGATCTTATTACATTAATAAATGTATAATCATGAGAACCAAACTAGCCATACATGTCAGCATTCGCTACAAAAATAATATAAAATTCCCTTAACCCACAGACTCCAAGGAGTGAGACTTAATAGATTTGTCTAACGCCAGACAATTTTACTTGTCAATGAGGGGCAGTTTAGGATTCTATGGCTTACGATGGAAAATAACTGTAAAATACATTTCAGAGTACATGTACGACCAAAATGAATTTTCTGCCATAGTTTACTGGTAATTTAAAATTTCCTTTTTTTGTCTGGTTTTGTTTATTGATGACAAAACTCAAAATTTCAAATTTAATTACAGCAAGTTAAATTATTTTTCCCCAAAAGTAAACAATAAAATGAAAATTAAGTAGACCAAAAGAATATCACTAATAAATATTATGATTATTTTACCAATGCTAGTTGGAGTTCTTAAGATCCTAACTTCTTCACCAAAAGCAAAGGACCACGGACGTCTACTGGTAGCTTTTGAAGTGTTTGGAATTTGAGACTGGCAGTTATTTTCTGCAGCAACACTTTGCCGTGAGATAATAGAGCTAAGGCTTCCAGAAAAACTTCTACGAACCCGTTTAAGGGATCTAAAGATCCGCACAGAAGCACGGCGAATCAGGTCATTGTTGTGAATCTTTTTTTCTTCTTCTTCTTCTTCAACGACACCAGCTCCAAACATTCCAGAAATAGACAAAACATCATCTTCCATGTTTTAATAGATGATGCCTACTTACACTGTAATCTGAAGGATGGCCACTGAATAGAGCATTTAAGGACTTGAATTCACCAGAATCAAATCATTCTTTGCAGTTTTCCGTGGGACATTAGGTTCAAAAAACAGAAAGCAGTCCTGCAGTATGTTTAACATCTTTTTTTTATCCATTCCACAAACATGATTTTCAGTGTAAAAATCCAATGACTGAGCAAAGTCTCTTGTGCTTAATTATTCTCTGTAGATTCCCTTCAAACCTGAAGCTTTAAGTCCAATTCTTCTGGTTAAACACATACGTTTTCATTCAGCTGAACAAATTCAGAAACCACTTCAGTCTGCACAACTGCCATTTGATACCAAAAATTCATTATCTAAAAGTTAACTTCCATAATGAAACAGTAAAATGCTTCTTGTGGCAATAAGTATTGCTAATTAAAAATTTAACATATACACAGAAATTAAAATTATGCAACCTGCAGGACCCAACACCAAATAAACCACAAACAATAGGAATATGACTACTACTACTACTGCTGCTGCTGCTGCTAATAATAATAATGATGATGATGGTGATAATACTAATTTGTCAAAATTCACCAAATTTTTAGATGAGATTTTACTGCCCCATCAGTAAAATATGGTTAACGGAACGTGACCATACTAAAACGGGCTATTCATGTTGCGTTAGTTATCTTCGTTTTCTTTGTAGTCGGTGGTCCAAGGTCATAGAATCAATGCAAGGAAAGGTTACGTTTATACAAACGTTGGCCGTGTAGCACTTATGTTTTAAACAGAGTTAACTGAGTAGAGTGTAATGTGAAGTGCTAGATTTCAATCCCATATGAACCATGTGAGCGTTAATGGAAATGGGCCCACACAAGGACAGAGAAAAACTCTTACCAGGGTGGGAATTGAACCCACGACCTTCGGGTTAGATCTCCGCCGCTCTACCGACCGAGCTACAAGGTCAGACGGGAACAGGCCGTAGGAACTGAAGACTTTAACATCTTCAGTTCCCACGGGAAAGTGAGGATGAATCACCTTGTGATACGTTAGGTGCCTGTTCGGGCTACTTGTTCAGAAATTTGGTCACCCGCGCTTGAAAATAAGGCGCCCCAGGCGACCGTTAAGCAGCAACCTTGCTAGTATGTACATAGATTGAATGTACATTTTGTACATTTCACAGATTTTAACGGGGCTAAAAATGTCATGTTATGCCTCCAGAAATTGATTACTGGTACTCATTAGTAAATTTCTTAACAAAACAATGTGATTTCAGTTTACTCAGACAATCAAAAACCTATACCCTACAGTGTTTGCCACACATTAACAGTGAAATTTACCCAAAAGTTGTTGAAAAATCTGTTTAAAAGGAATTTTCAAGGCATTTACTTAGTAACCATGCAATCAATTGCAGAAGGAAGTCTGGACCGAGTCACATGGACATCAGCTGTGCGCGTATATAACGTTTATAAAGACGTATGAAACGAGAGGTTAACAACCTCCTGGACAATTTAAAACAGGCCATGCAAGTACTCAAGGGCAACAAAACAGTCAGCCGTTTGCTTTAGGAGTTCTGAATAGCACAGAATTTTCTCACACTCAGTGGAGTGCTCAGTGTTGAAGTGATAAGTCGAAGAAATATGTTCAATCTTTATTTACTGAAGGTTTTTAGTGTTGTTTGTGCATGACTCCATGCCAGCTAGTCTTCCCTCTCACAGCAATGGTCTCGGCAAAAGATGCGGCTTATACACGCGTTTTTATACAATATGTGTTTTAACCCATTGAGTCGTGGGAATGAGACTTGACAGATTTTACTCTGTCTAATGCCAGACGATTTTACTTGTCAACTGGGGGCCCCCTAAGGTGTTTGAGGTGTCAATGGTTTAAGCATTCCTTCCCTCTATTCCACCTCCTCTCTACTTTTTCTTTCACTGATTCAACTGGCAAGGTTGCAACGGTCGCCCGGTCACCTGGGGCGCTTTATTTGCGAGCGCGGACGACCAAATTTCTGAACAAGTGGCCCAAGCAGGCACCCTGATTCATCATCACTTTCTTGTAAATATGATCCCAGCTGGAATTAATTAATTCTGGGCTCTTGAAAAAATGACTTGGGCTACTTACCTTTAATGTTGGAAGCCCACAGGGCTCCCCGAAAATTTTCTTAGGCAGCATGCAGCCTCTACTGGTATAACCCTACAGGAAAGGTTATGAATGGGTTGCAGAGATTGGCAAGCCATGCCATACATACATGTACCGGAGAGGGGAATTATCCTATCTTAGGGATGGCCATTGCTTGCCACAATTAAAGTCCCTAAAGGCGCTGTTGCTCTTTGTGGAGCAAGGCAGTCGCAGGTACTAGTACTACAACCACAAAATAACTTTTATGTGTAGATGCAAGGGAATTTGATAAGCATCACAACATATCCCCTTTCCCCTTCTTTAAAAAATAACTGTCAATAAAAAGAACCACTTCATTGTAGTCTTGAAACACGAAATAAACTTACTTGTTTCGCCATCACACAGTCTACCTGGTTCCTCTGGTATTCCTTTAAACACTGCAGCAGTTAAACAACAGTGGTTTGAACAACTTATAACAGTTGAATATGAATGATCTATCAACTTGGATTACAGGCTTTATTATATACTTAACAGAATATCAAGTTTCTGATATATATTGGTGAAAGAGGAATGCATAAATAGGTTATAGAGTACAACAGAGGTTATAGAGTGCATTACAGAAGTTGCTATATGAAAACACAATAATGGAATAATTCTGTTGTGTGTAATAACTCGCTACGGCTCGTGCAATTTTGAGAACTTCTAAAAGATCACTCTGCCCATAAATCACGAAATGCACTTGCATTCAACTTATTTCTCATGCATATTATGAGGAATAAAATAAATAGCTTGGGTTATTCCAGAAAAAATCAGCACACCCATACAAAACTACATCTAGGAGCATGAGCACGTGATGGATATAAGATGGCAAATAGCCAACAAGGTGTGTAGTGCCAAGTTGGCTATAACCAGTCTCATATCCAACAATGAAGCGTGGATGGAATAATATTGTTTTATTAAATTCCTTAAACTCCAAAAGTTTGGAAGTACGAAATCCGAGCGAAATCAAAAAAACCTGATGAAGATGCAATGTTGTGTAATACCTGGTGTTCAGACAGATGCAGGCTCATCACAAAAACATTTCTTACCTTTTCGCGTACTTCTAAACCTCAGCATTGATCCAAACTTTCCACAAAAACGTTTTTTTTTTGCTTTATCCAGCAAAAAGAATTTTAGCTTTGCAATGCTTAGCAAAACAATTTGTCATGTAAGGGTTAAACTACATGTAAGGTATATGAGCTGATAACCGTGATCGAGTAAACCAGGGTACGAGAAATGCATTAACCGAGGTTGAGAATTTAATAATATCTAATAGAAATTTGAATGAAGCAGCAAAACTAAACTTTTAAATTTGGTGGGATGTATTCGACAATACGGCCCACATACTATCAGAACATTAACTACGTGGAAGATGAAATAAAAATTATATTGAAACAAAAAATTGTAAACAAAATTACTCACGGTGTATGACAAGCTCTGAGTCTCTGTTTAACTCATACAGTCTGATAGCTTCATCAAGTTCTTCCTGGCATGATATGGTACAAGGATCTCCTATTTAACCCACAAATGAATAGAATATTTATGATTTATTTACCCCAACTAGGGAGCAATTAGAGAGGTGGAGTACAGAGGTGATAAAGTGGTTACCATGGTAAAAGTGGTGTTTTCTTTTTTGCTTGGTATTGACCATGACTAATGCATATTATTATTATTATTATTAATCTCTTTTTTTCTTTAGATTTTGAAAGTGTCATTGCTCAACAATCGACTGGCAAAATTTTAAGCTTTAATTTTTATCAAAGTCTATTTACTTTGAGTACAAGTTTTGGATTTCACGGTCTGCCATTACTCACGTTCCAAACTGACTGATTGGACCTCAGAGGGTTGGATCTAGACAAAAGTGACCTCACTTACTCACTAGCTTATTATATATGCAACACGAAAGCATGCATTGCGTTCTTAAACTATTGAGTCTTTGACATCATTAAATTCTCCTCAATCCAGCTCTCTCAAGATTTTAACGTTAGTAATGGCAGACCATTAAACAGGAGAAATTCCAGTTAAAATAAACGGGTGTCTTTTTGAAATCAAGGCTTAAAACTTGGATAAGTTACTGTTTAGTTAACATAGTTTTTAAATCCAAAGAAAAATAAAAATTGTCTTTTTTGGTCATAAT
>NC_090871.1:66876486-66911486 GCF_036669935.1 Montipora foliosa | reverse complement strand
TTCCTAGTACTGTTAAGAATCAGTAGCATGAAGCGACTAGGGAGTATTTATACTCCCCCCTGGATGGGATGCTAGTCCATCGCAGGGTTACCCTCAGCATTACGCCGGTACCCATTGATACACCTGGGTGGAGAGAGGCACCATGAGAGTAAAGAGTCTTGCCCAAGAACACAACACAATGTCCCTGGCCATGCCCCAAACCCGGACCACTCTATCTGGAGTTGAGCGCACTAACCACGAGGCCACCGTGCCTCCCACTTGAGAAATTGGACTCTTGTTCAGAAAGACCACTTACTTTTGTAAATAATATTATTATCCTACCATGAAATAAAATGAGGTACCGTAATACTGTGAAATAATATTGGTGTTTCTTTACATCACAACAATACTTAACAATAATATTATTCACCGAAGGCGAATTGATTATCGGTGAATATTCACCGAGACGAAGTTGAGGTGAATATTCACCTATAATCACTGAGCCTGAGGCGAATAATTGTTTTAGTATAAATACACAGGTGATTATTTCAAAAAAGAGAAAAAAAAAACATTTCAATGCGAAATCATCTTCACTTACAGTGGCAAAACGACTACTGGCAGCCATTTTGTCCGTCTAGGTAATTATCGGCTGATAATCCGAGATAGCGAGTCAATGAGAGCACGCAATTTTGTATAATCACCTGTGTATTTATACTAAAAGTTATTTATTCTGAGGACTGTATCATGGTTCAGTGCACTGAATATCCATTCTTTTAATACAAATAACCCCCCAATATGAACTGTATAATACATGTAGGATTGGTGAAAATAGCAAATGAATAGACTTTTTCTGTAAAATGATACGTGTATTTCATTTCTTATCCTTTCTTTTGATTTGTTTACTGCATTTTACTTTCAGCGGGAGATGGTTCCAAAAAGATCAAAGGTTGCTGGGATTCCATTCATGTTGTGGAGGTTCAGGTAGCTAGCCAAGGTTTCCACATGTAATCTTTAGGTCTACTTACCATCAGAGTTTTCAAACAAAGGAGGGTATTTGTTTAACTTTGAAAACAAGTAACAACTGCATTAGGGGTGTAACGATTCATGTTCCTTTCGATTCGATTCGATTCGATTTCGATTATTGCCTTTCGGTTTCGATTATTTCGATTCGATTATGCAAAATATTAATGATTTTTAATTCTTGCAAGATGATACACAATGTAAACAACATACAACCCTAAACTCTCAATGTCCTTTCCAATGAAAACTCCAATAGACTTCGTTATTGCCGTTGCTCTGTTGCCTGACCGCGGCAAATTATTCTCCAGAACATCCTGAATTTTTGACTGTCCAGTTTCAGTACTGTTTTTAGTACCCGGCGAAGTTTTTGCCGTCTTTGACTGCAACACTTCTGACTTTTCATCAATGCTGTGTTGACTTTTTAAGTGTGCGCTCATGCTTGAGGTCGAACCAGCACAATATTTGAAAGTTGCGAAGCAAATTTTGCAGATGGTTTTAGACTTGTCTGTTGTTCCGTCTTCAGTCGGAAAACCATAACATTTCTACACTGCGGATCGAAAAGAAGCAGGCGGATTCACAATCGCTTGGTCATTCGTCGCCATGTTTGAGAACGTGACAATGAACACGCACATGGTTTGCCTTATTGGAAATTCTCAAGGGGTGGTAGAGGGGCAACATTTTTACCAAGCAACATGGCGCAAGAACTGCAAGTTAGCGTCTTTGATCGATTGTCAATGAAAAACGCACATCTTATTGAGATCTGGATTCTAAGTTTACAATATAATGACTCACTGAGGGCACTTTTGGAAAGGTATGCAAAAAATCGAACCAAAATCGAAACGGGGAATCAAATAATCGTGAATCGAACCGAACAGTCATAATCGCGATTAATCGAGAATTCGATTAATCGTTACACCCCTAAACTGCATCAAGCTGTATGGACGGTGGGTGCCCAGGGGCCTCCACTGTGATCAGCCAGTCCCTAGACAGTAAAATGCTCCCATGGCTTACAACCCCTGCAACTCAGCCATGAGCCCCCACACAGAGACATCGGGCACCCATCACACTGTGTTAACAGTTGGAAAAAAATGGGAGTAAAGGGAAGGAGGGAGGCACAAAAATAAGAAACTATTAATGCTTAAAAAAAACTGCTAAACGAAGACTGCACAACACTCTGCCAACATAGTTCAAAATGGCTGCTATACTGAGATGGTGTGGCCTACATGAGCCTGTTCACATACATGTAGGAATGAACCACTGACTGCTATAAGCTAACCACTCTAGTTAGGGAGCTGAGTGCACAAAAAACCAACCACATAGATCTATTTATTGGCAGATTAGTTGAACAAGCTCAAAAAAAAAAATCTTTATACTTACTGAGTGCAAACTCTTGGAAGCTCTTGCAGGGACCATTAGGTTTTTGGGTAACCTTTCACCTGATTTTGTGTTTATAGACCTAAACCCTTTCACTCCTGTAAGGGTCAATGAGACTTAAAGATTTTTCTCTGTCTAACGGCAGACGATTTTACTCGTCAATGGGGAACCCCACAGGATTGAAAGGGTTAACAACAGCTAGGTTCACTCAAAAACTATGTCCCCATTAACACATTTTTTTTCTATAGGAAAAAAGTGGTGGCCGGAATGCGCACTATAAGCTGACTTCAACTGTAATGCTGTGGTTGCAGGTACGATTTGACCAAAATAACTATGTGTTTAAGATGTAATGCACATGTGGGATTAGATGGAAAAATTGTTACTTAGGGACAGGTGAAAGGTCAACTGAAAATCAGTTTTAAAAAAAAGCCAGTTGGGTAGAGCATCTATCTGGTGTTAACGAGGTCATAGGTTTGAATCCTACACTGTATCTAGGCCTCTGATTTTTCAGTTGTCCTTTCGCCTGTCACCAAGCAACTAAAAAATTCTCCAAAACTGTGCCTTTATTTAACAAAACATTTTTCATTTACAGTGTATTGCAATGAATTTTGCAACCTTTTTTTCTGTTGCTCTTGTGAGACTTGAATGTTCTTCATTGCATTGCTTAAGGACGTTCGCGCCCATTGCTACTGCGCATCTTTTCGCACATGTCACGCACACGTCATGCATCGTAGACCACGCAGGTAAACACAATGCTAAAGGCACAAGAATGGAAAATGAAAGTATGTGGCATCATGGGATAGCTGTGGACCCAGGTCTTCTCGGAAATGTGACGCAATGGCGTGACAGTGCGAATAGACAATCGCTTTGAGAACTTCGCAGCCATTTTACTCTCTTGAATGCTCGGTGACCCCCATTTTTCTTTCCGTAGATCACTTCCTTTCTTGATTTTGTCCATTTTAACAAAAAAAAAAAAATCTGTACGTGAGAAGTTACAAATATTTGGCCTTTTATGCTCTCGTGCGACCGAAGTTTTCTTTCTTAGACTAATATGTATCGTTTTTCAAGGTCTATTTCACCTCAGAAAAAGACATCAGTTGCAAAGGTTAATTTAGTTATATTAGTTATGTTGAACTGAGTACGTTTACCTGATCTAAATTTCACTCATGTAGCTTTTTTATTGCTGACAGTTGTAAGCTAAGATCGTCTTAAAGTAACGCAATCTTCTAAAAATGCACCTCATGATCTCGAAAACGAGCACGGTGACCCCCCCCCCCCCCCATTTTTTTGCCTTTTTGGCAAAAGTAGATCATTACCTTTCTGCGTGGCAAGTTTAAAAAAAATCTGTATGTGGGAACGTTTTGGGCGCGAACGTCCTTAACTAAAATTTAGGTGAATCAGGGTGGTTTAGTGGTCATCAACCGCACCTCCCATCTCTGTGACACAGGTTCAACTCTGGCCTTGGGTCATATGTGGGCTGAGTTTCAGTTGATCTCAATCTGACTCAGAGGGTTTTCCGCCCTCCTAAAAATCAACTCCCGGCCTATTCCATCTGGCTGTAGTGCTGTGCTCTGAGGTCATACATGGGTCGTGTTCAGCTGGGGCCCAGCGCCTAGCCAGCTGCACAGCTCCTTCGGTCCGACCTCGTTGAGCTGCGCCCTTAGAAATTCAGTCTCTGACTGCAAGAAAGGGTGATTAGCAGGTCAGATACTGTTATTATTATTATTATTATTATTATTATTATTATTTACAAAACCAAAGACTGAAAATGACCCTTCCTGCGGGCAAATTACATATCCTCACAGGGATCACCCTTATACAGTTTCTTAATTTGCTTCATGTGAGAAAATTCCTTGTGTTGTTGCCACTCCACTTTTCAAAATCCAGGTTCCCCTTGTTGTCACTTTAATGCAATGATGCAGGAGCCTTCCTGACGCAAGCCTGTTTGCTAGTGTAAAAAGACTGTGATTATCACTACAAAACGTTTTAATGCTTACATCAAGTTTAAATGCCTCTGGGTGCGTTGCCTTGTTCTACACTTACATGTAACTAGTCTCCATAACCTTATTCTAGCTCTCATTATCATTTGTAGAAACCCCCCTCCCCCTCGCAATGTTGACAGCAACTGGGATCCTTTGGACTGACATAAACACAGCAGTGTAACAATATTGCTTGGGGAAGGAAAGGGGGGGGGGGGGTGGGGGGGTCAGAGAAGAAAGAGTTTGTGATAACTGTAGCAAATAATAATAATTGTCCCATTGTTTTGGGCAGGATTGTAGTTTTCCCTATTATTTGACCAGTTGAACAGAATCCCATTTACGTGCCTGTTTACAGTATTTCACCCTTTGGTAGAACATGTGACAAATAAAGTATGACATGGTTACAAACAACTACTTACATTGTAGTTTACCAACAGCCTCCTTTTTTCAATAATACATGTAATTTAACAAATAGAAAGTGGTTCAGCGTTGTCTGTACTCTTATCGACAACGATATTTGTCATCACAGTGGTCAAAATGCACCTCATGAGTCCACAACAAATTTTGACCACTGTGATGACGAATATCATTGTCGATAAGAGTACAGACAACGCTGAACCGCTTTCTATTTGTTTTTTAGCACAATATTCAACGCGACACAAAAAAAGGACGAGGGTTGTCTATAACTTTCTCGCCATATGATTTGTTTATTTTCCCCAAATTTGGTATTACATTGTGTGACAAATTGACGAAAGCATGACGCAAGCAGCGTTGTCTCAACTCTTATCTCCAATGGCGAATGAGCCAATCAGATTGCAAAATTACAAGCAATTGTGGTAAAAAATATTATTGTTAAACGTTGTTTAAATTTTTAGACAAACAAAGCTGGATCAGGAATGATGAATTTAGGTGGCAGTTTGACAAGACAGGTGAGAGTTGTTGTTTAATTTTTGAATATCTATTCTGCAATTAGTACAACATTCACAGGATTGTTTTATCAAGCCAAACAAACACTTAGATCTTTCCTTTAAGAGAGCACTGTCATTTCCTTTGTGTGAGGCAAGACTTTTGTTCCAACTTGTGCTTTACCCCTGCCAGTTACTAAATCTGATTTGCTTATACCAAAACAGTTGCTGTGATGATGAAATAGTCAAATTCTTTCAGGTTGAAATGGACAGTTCAGTCAGTGAAGCAAGTCCACACATTGCCAACATTGGCCGAATGATCGAGGTAAAGGCTCCCTCTGCTATTTTAAGTCTTTGAGAGGTGTCCACTTTCTATTATTAACCATTCTTTGTTTCCAAAAGGACATGGAAAATAAGATGAGAAATACTTTGAATGATATTTACTTTGGCAAAACAAAGGATATTGTCAATGCCTTGAGGTGAGTTTTTCATCACAGATGATCTTATAGATCTATTTTGGTTTGTTTTAACATGCTCAATGTGGTACACTTTGGATTTAAATGTCAGGGAATTCAAGATCAAGCTTTGATTTCATGGTTTCTTAAGACAGGAAACTTTATCCCTTAGTCTCTCTTCTAGTGTTCAGTCGCAGGGAGAGGATATTCTCACAGTTGGTACATGTACAGGGAAATTAGGCATTATTTATTGTGAACCTTTGGTGAAAATACTTATTTTTATGCTTCAGGAGTGTGACCAGCCTTGCAGAGAAAGGAAAACAGCAACTACTGCAACAAGATCTCATGAATGTTTTGAAGAATCGCCAAAAGTAGTCTCATCCAGTTCAAACAGTCTTGTGATCATCGGTCATTGTGACAACTTTCAATTTTCTTTGCGATTTCAAATAGGTTACTGGAGATTTGTTAAATTGCCCAGCTTTTGTAAAATTTTGTGGTATTTTCAAGAGATTAAAAAATAGACAACATGTTTAAGTACTATTTCCCTGTTAATTTAAAGGCAAGTGAATGCTTTAAGGTTTTTGCCCCCTTGAAACATCTTAAAACCAGAGCCAGAAAGCCTCAAGAAACTATGGCCAGTATATCTACGTCGAAGAGAAATACTTAGTTTCAGACATACGCAGTACTCAATAAATACTTTCATCTGAGAGTTGATTTAAACCTCTCTTTCTCCAATGTAAGTAACTAAGAAAAAAGCCTTTTTACTTTTCTGGGTTGGCTATTCTTGACTGTTTAGGATCTGCTTGTGAAAAGCACTTTTTTGGCACCATTTGCCAATACATTAAACGTTTTACAGTTGTAAACTGCAAGAGGAGCTATTGTTCCCTGGCTCACAACAATGACTACGCTGTCTTTGTTTTTATTGAATTGATCAGAGATCACGTAAAGCATACCAGTCTTTTATTAGATGCTTGAAACACCAAGAAAATGCCTAAAACTAACAATGGCTTTCATTTTGTAGTGTTTGGCATCTCTTGTATAAAAGGATAAAGAAATCAATCAATCTGACTATGCTTAATTTAATTTAGTGGAAAAAGTACCAGACAACAAAGTGATAGACTAGTTTGGACAGCAACATTTTGTATTAATGGACAATATAAACTTTAACTTTTTGTTAAATCCTGTCTACTCCATACTGCCTTCTGAAATTGAAAGTACATTAAAGTTTGCACTTTCTAAATAAATACACTTTTGCTTGGTATCATCAGTGAAAGCACGGCAATCCTAAATCCCACAAACCTGAGAGGATGTGTGGATATTTTAGGAGTAGAGTTCGGGGGGAAACTGGCCCCTGGGGGTTGCTGAGCATTACTGTTCAAATTTTGAAGGAAAAAAAAAACGGTTTTGAAGCTGTCTTGAATTGCACTGCTCTTCAATAATCATTGGCCTTCTTGTTCTTGAATTGTTCACAAAACCTTAAAGTCCTCTGGTTAGGCTTGCAGAGATGCTTGGGTCTCCTTTTAATCTTTATAAAGTGCTCTGTTTACTTCGCTGAGAGGAATGTCATACAATGGAGGAACTGAACTAACCATCTTAACTTTGCTGACTTCACCAACGTACCGTGCATGGTTATCTGTTTGAACAAATCCTGACTTCAGACCTCCATTAATTTTTCCAGACAGGGGATGGATCCAGGGAAATTTTCCCAGTGAGACCATGGAGTGTAAGAGAAACAATAATGAACTCTGGAAGGATGGGATGTGGAAAGAAACATCACTGCACAGCTTATTGCCAGAGGGGAGGGGAGGGGGGGTCAACACCAAGATGTAGCATTCAGGAAGGATGTGGGCTGCATACTTGACCTTCACCAATAAGAAGCCAGTTATTTAACAATTATTGGATGAGGTTGAGCATGTTAGCGATAATTATCAAGGCCAAAGTTTGTGTTATCTACTGATGCCGAAGGCTGAGGCAGATAACACAAACTGAGGCCTTGATAATTATCGCTAACATGCGAAAACCGAATTCAATAATTGTTTTATTATGCATATTCCTGAGCGGAGCTCCGCCATGACAAAACTGATCAAACTGCTGGTTAGTGTGTCACGTGACGTCACTTCTGCATGCATAAAACTATTGTCTGTAGGTATGACCTCAATTCTACATATATAAAATCTATTGTTTGTAGGTATGACGTAAGAGAAACAGAGCAAGCAAGAATTAGCTGCGTGCTTATAGCCAATCAAAATCAAGCTGGTGACACCAATGTATAATAATAATATAATTTACACTTCTGGCCACTTCAAGTGAACCACAAAGGAACATTTCAAATAATAATTGTATTCACAATATTATCATCTAGTGGATTGTTGCTTTTTGCTTTCACTCTACAAAGTTAAAAAACTGCTATTAATAAATTATTCTTTGCTCTAAAGCAGTTCTGACTTTTCAAACCTGTTATTGTATTGATTGAATCCAAAGGAACAGTGATGGTCAAATTGTATGAGACATAAAATACAACTATGAATAACAATGCTGCACAAAGATAAATTGGTCCAGCTAACACCCAGTACCTAAAAGAAAAAGAAAAACATTTGCATAAAAAAGGACTGACTGGATGATATGCACAGGATACACAGCCTGAATGCAAACTCCTGAACATGGATTGAAGCTAGAATATGAGCCATCAACTAGAGGAGGCCCCTGAATGTTTCCTTAAATTAAAATATGCTTGTGTTTCCTTCTAAAATGATTTTTATTAATAATCCATTTAAATGACTAACCAAAGCCAAGGATGACTTTCCTTAGAATCTGATTAGAGGGATGGCTGTGAACAGGTCATTTTGCAGTTGTTTGCTCAGTGACCTAGCCTATGAAATTGGCTGTAAGGCTGTGTCAGTGACCTTTTATGGGCCTTAATTACATAGCAGCCATGTTGAGTCCCAAGGGATTGAAAACTTTTGTTTTTGCGCACTGCAATTTTTTTCCAAACATTTCAACTTGGGTTACGAAATCTAAATTGTCTATGGCCAATATCGCCGCCACGTGAATAAGGCCGATTGATACAGACCTTACTGCTCTTATCATGTAACTTGTGTGATTGTTATATTAGTGTACATTAACAAAGCAATTAGAGGAGCACAAAGCTAAGGTTGGTCACTAGCAGCCTCTCTTTCATTCTTAGACCAGGTAATTTAGCTACAACTGTAAAATTGTCCATTTTAATAAACACACTTCATGGGCATAGCCAGGATTTTTCAAAGGGGGGGGGGGGAGGGTCACACTGTGTCAAACAGCAACCTGAATATTGTAAACAGAATTAACTGAAGAGAGTGTAGTGTAACGTTAAGTGCTAGATTTGTAGGTTGTAGGTTGTTTGCATAAAAAAAGGCTTACAAAGAGGGGGGGGGGGGTCACGGGCACCCCAGGACCCCCTAGCCACGCCCTTGCACTTAAGGGTCATTGCTTTAGTTTTAAAAATTGTTCCCTAATTATTTTGCCAAAAAATGTATATGCTCCTAAGTTCAGAAGTGTTTTTGCTCTCCACTTCAATATGCTCCATATGCTTTGAGAGGAACAGGGGGCCCTGTAAAATGAAATTCCATACCTCTGTGGAAGGTAGGTTATTCCAATACTTTGGAGCCACTCTTCTGGGACACAAGCCCAGATAAAATACAACCCTGGTTAGAATTAAAGAAAATATAAGATTAAAACCTCTTCTTTTAGCAGCATTTTGAAAGATAAAGAAAACAAGAAATGCCGCCTTCTACATTCTGTAGGTCTCACCAACTCCAAAATAAGTTCCTAAATACAGCACAAATCCATAAATTGCTCGCTCTGGTGATGGAGATGGAGAATTTTCAACCATATTACTTGTCGATACCGTTCTTCTGCCACCAATTAGTGAGGCATTTTGTATTAGCTTACATCACATAGTTCTTTTACCGCTGACACGAGCACAAAAACAAGCAAATTCAGGTAACTACTTGGTGTAGGCACTCATATAGTGGTCCGGTGTAGTCACTCATATAGTGGTCCCAGGCGGCGTACTTAGCTATGTTTAATCATCCCTAGCCGTACCTAAGCATCCCTAGCCGTACTTAAGCATCCTTAAGCGTACTTAAGCATCCCTCTTCATCCCTAGTCGTACTTGAGCATCCTTAATCATCCCTAGCCGTACCTAGGCATCCCTAACCGTACTTAAGCATCCTTTATCATCCCTAGCCGTACTTAAGCATCCGTAAGCGTACTTCAGCATCCTTCTTCATCCCCAACCGTACTTAAGCATCCTTTATCATCCCTAGCCGTACTTAAGCATCCTTTATCATCCCTAGCCGTACTTACGCATCCGTAAGCATACTTAAGCATCCTTCTTCATCCCTAACCGTACTTAAGCATCCTTTATCATCCCTAGCCGTACTTAAGCATCCCTAACCGTACTTAAGCATCCTTAATCATCCCTAGCCGTACTTAAGCATCCCTAAGCGTACTTAAGCATACCTCCTCATCCCTAGCCGTACTTGAGCATCCTTAATCATCCCTAGCCGTACATAGGCATCCCTAACCATACTTAAGCATCCTTACTCATCCCTAGCCGTACTTAAGTATCCCTAAGCGTACTTAAGCATCCTTCTTCATCCCTAACCGTACTTAAGAATCCTTTATCATCCCTAGCCGTACTTAAGCATCCTTTATCATCCCTAGCCGTACTTACGCATCCGTAAGCGTACTTAAGCATCCTTCTTCATCCCTAACCGTACTTAGGCATCCTTTATCATCCCTAGCCGTACTTAAGCATCCTTTATCATCCCTAGCCGTACTTACGCATCCGTAAGCGTACTTAAGCATCCTTCTTCATCCCTAACCGTACTTAAGCATCCTTTATCATCCCTAGCCGTACTTAAGCATCCGTAAGCGTACTTCAGCATCCTTCTTTATCCCTAACCATACTTAAGCATCCTTTATCATCCCTAGCCGTACTTAAGCATCCTTTATCATCCCTAGCCGTACTTACGCATCCGTAAGCGTACTTAAGCATCCTTCTTCATCCCTAACCGTACTTAAGCATCCTTTATCATCCCTAGCCGTACTTAAGCATCCGTAAGCGTACTTCAGCATCCTTCTTTATCCCTAACCGTACTTGAGCATCCTTAATCATCCATAGCCGTACCTAGGCATCCCTAACCATACTTAAGCATCCTTACTCATCCCTAGCCATACTTAAGCATCCCTAAGCGTACTTAAGCATCCTTCTTCATCCCTAACCGTACTTAAGCATCCTTTATCATCCCTAGCCGTACTTAAGCATCCCTAACCGTACTTAAGCATCCTTAATCATCCCTAGCCGTACTTAAGCATCCCTAAGCGTACTTAAGCATCCTTCTTCATCCCTAACCGTACTTAAGAATCCTTTATCATCCCTAGCCGTACTTAAGCATCCTTTATCATCCCTAGCCGTACTTACGCATCCGTAAGCGTACTTAAGCATCCTTCTTCATCCCTAACCGTACTTAAGCATCCTTTATCATCCCTAGCCGTACTTAAGCATCCTTTATCATCCCTAGCCGTACTTACGCATCCGTAAGCGTACTTAAGCATCCTTCTTCATCCCTAACCGTACTTAAGCATCCTTTATCATCCCTAGCCGTACTTAAGCATCCCTAGCCGTACTTAAGCATCCTTAATCATCCCTAGCCGTACTTAAGCATCCCTAAGCGTAATTAAGCATCCTTCTTCATCCCTAACCGTACTTAAGAATCCTTTATCATCCCTAGCCGTACTTAAGCATCCTTTATCATCCCTAGCCGTACTTACGCATCCGTAAGCGAACTTAAGCATCCTTCTTCATCCCTAACCGTACTTAAGCATCCTTTATCATCCCTAGCCGTACTTAAGCATCCTTTATCATCCCTAGCCGTACTTAAGCATCCCTAAGCGTACTTAAGCATCCTTCTTCATCCCTAACCGTACTTAAGCATCCTTTATCATCCCTAGGCGTACTTAAGCATCCTTTATCATCCCTAGCCGTACTTAAGCATTCTTTATCATCCCTAGCCGTACTTACGCATCCGTAAGCGTACTTAAGCATCCTTCTTCATCCCTAACCGTACTTAAGCATCCTTTATCATCCCTAGCCGTACTTAAGCATCCGTAACCGTACTTAAGCATCCTTAATCATCCCTAGTTGTGCTTAAGCATCCCTAACCGTACTTAAGCATCCTTAATCATCCCTAGCCGTACTTAAGCATACCTAAGCGTACTTAAGCATCCTTCTTCATCCTTAGCCGTACTTAAGCATCCTTTATCATCCCTAGCCGTACTTAAGCATACCTAAGCGTACTTAGGCATCCTTCTTCATCCCTAACCGTACTTAAGAATCCTTTATCATCCCTAGCCGTACTTAAGCATCCTTTATCATCCCTAGCCGTACTTACGCATCCGTAAGCGTACTTAAGCATCCTTCTTCATCCCTAGCCGTACTTGAGCATCCTTAATCATCCCTAGCCGTACCTCGGCATCCCTAGCCGTACTTAAGCATCCGTAAGCGTACTTCAGCATCCTTCTTCATCCCTTACCGTACTTAAGCATCCTTTATCATCCCTAGCCGTACTTAAGCATACCTAAGCGTACTTAAGCATCCTTCTTCATCCTTATCCGTACTTGAGTATCCTTAATCATCCCTAGCCGTACCTAAGCATCCCTAACCGTACTTAAGCATCCTTTATCATCCCTAGCCGTACTTAAGGATCCCTAAGCGTACTTAAGCATCTTTCTTCATCCCTAGCCGTACTTGAGCATCCTTAATCATCCCTACGCATGCCTACACGTACCTAAGCATCCATTTTTATCCTTAGGCCTACTTAAGCGTCCTTGATTATCCCCAGCTTATCAGTTACAGTGAAATACATCTGTTAAACTTTGGAAAATGGGGAGAGATTACCATAAAGATCGTTATTACGCATAGGCGTAAACATTATTAAACATTGTTTTTAGGCCTAATTTTAGCATTAGTAAAGGTTTGGGTTGTAGCATCCCTAACCTCCACCAATAAGGCCGCCTTTTCCATCGCCAAGATGTCTGCCGCAAGGTCATGTGAAAACGCCCTATAGAGGTTTTTCACGGCAGCCATGTTACATGGCAGGAAAAATGAAAATGTTTTGCATTACAAAGAACATTTGTTCCCATAGGGAAAAGAATCCATTGTTCCTGCCATGCAACATGGCTGCCTTGCAAATCCTCTATTGTGTATGCACGTTTTTGTTGAAAATATTTCTTAGTTCTTACCATTAATAATTTTTTTAGTATCATGGTTAATATCATTATTGTATTTAATCCTTGATATGATAATTAAATGAAGTGACTCAAAATATCCAAAGAATTATTTGTGAATCTTATAATGAAGAGACAGTAAACATAAAACCTTTGAGCGGATACCCTACTGGACACGACTAAATCGCCCTTTTAAGTAGTCCTTCAGCGGATGACAAATTACCGTATCCACCATCACGAATGAGCTTAAACAGGCAAGGAAGACGTCACCACAAATTGTTATATTTACCAATTAAAACAACAGTGTATCAGGGACTGCAAGTGCGATTCTTAATTTTGAAAAAAATTCTGTTGTTCTCAGCCGCTTTCTAACTACTATACACGATATATGAAATTTGGGGTTGTGTGGAAGACGTGAGGACTCGACGACAATTTTTCATTTTCCTATCCAAATCTTTACAGCGCTCAAACCAATTTCAATTTGCTGAATATTTGGTACACATTTTGCGAGTTTAATGACTTGTAATACTCGCAAAGAGATTACAGGAACGCGAGGTCACATTTTCAAGTGACAGTAACGTTCATGGTACGTTGTACGTCTTCGTTGATCCGTGAACAGTACGGTAGATCAACGGTATAAAACGAAGCACAAGAGTGCGTCACAAATTCAACTCACTTGTTTACGCACATCTGAATACTTGAAGATAATCTTTTTCCCAATGCACGAGCGGGCGGAATTCTACGAATCCTACAATTTGATTGGCTCTGCGAGCGGAAGGAATTTTTCTATCTTCCCCGCCAACCCGGTGGGAATCGTAGCCCTGGTTGCGCGAGCTTGTGTGATGCCGCCGCAAGGTTACATGGCTACATTAAAATCTTTTGGACCACGAATACATTTTTTTGAATCCTTTTAAATGTTTTCACAAGTAAACAGTGTTGCTTTACCATTTCATAAATATTGAGAATAGAATCAACCGATCATTGCGGCATTGCCTGATATTTCTCTTTTGACAATCAGCATCGCAAGCCAGCCTTAAAGCTATGGTTCCCAGGCAGCACACCGTTTCAGTAAAAAATAATAAACAGGTTATTCACCGCATTTGATCGGTCCATATAGGGTCTCCAGTGCGACCTCGGCCTGCTGCCTTGTCACGCAACGTTCTTTGTTACATCACATCGTCACAATGACGATCTTGATGGCTGCTTTAAGGAGACGAATGGGCGGCATATCTGAAATGACGAACTCACAAAGAAGTAGCCATCACCAGATACCATCATCTTCCGGATATTACAATTTTTGCAACCCCCGGAAAAAAAGTTATTGTTAATAAATGTCTGGGTTGCACATCAATGACGGTTAGTGACTTAACGAGAAATATCGCTATTTGATGTGTTTCTTGACGTTGAAAGGCCCAAAACAACAACGGCCAGCAGGTGTAAGGTACAGGTCACAGGTCACTGTTATTATATTTCTATGCAGAAACCACCCAAAACCTACACCAAAACCAACGTTCATGCTAAACGCCGTTTTTAGGACTAGGTTAGGCAGTAATAAAGCGTTTGATTGGTTTCCGTATTGGTAGAGCAATGACCTATATGACCTGTACTTTCGACCTGCCTTGATTACAAAACAAACTATATGAGTAAAATCTCGATAGACAAATAACTAATTACTTTCGTAAACACTTTAAACTATAATTTGAATTATATTTAACATAAAACAAACATATATAAGACGAATAGTTTAAGTGCATACCAAAAGCAACTAGTTTAAATTAAAAAAACTTGGTTAATTAATTGATTAATTATTTAATATTAATAGACTCTTATAAAGGCTTTTAAAGTCGCGATAGCCTAAGGTCTATCATTCGAAAGTGTAGGACCTGATAACACAATATTAAATTTGCCGACACGGAAAAAAATTACGCAAGGTATAATACCTTGCAAGGAATTCCACTCTACATCCAAGTTCGATAAGTTAGGGGATATTGTCCAGCCTAGATATTATTTAAAAACGCGGCTTAAATACTCTTAAGGATGATTGATAACGCCTTAGTACGGTTAGGGATAATGGTTGACGCTTAAGTACGGCTAAGGATGATCAGGGATGCTTAGGTATGCGTAGGGATGACCAAGAATGCTTAAGTACGGCTAGGGGCGATTGAGGATCCTTAAGAACGCCGGCTAGGGATGATTAAGAATGCTTAAGTACGTTTGGGAATGCTTAAGTACGGCTGGGGATGATTAAGGATGCTTAAGTACGACTAGAAATGATAAAGGATGCTTAAGTACGGTTAGGGATAAAGAAGGATGCTTAAGTACGCTTACGGATGCGTAAGTACGGCTAGGGATGATAAAGGATGCTTAAGTACGGTTAGGGATGAAGAAGGATGCTGAAGTACGCTTACGGATGCTTAAGTACGGCTAAGAATGCCTAGGTACGGCTAGGGATGATTAAGGATGCTCAAGTACGGCTAGGGATGAAGAAGGATGCTTAAGTACGCTTAGGGATGCTTAAGTACGGCTAGGGATGATTAAGGATGCTTAAGTACGGTTAGGGATGCTTAAGTACGGCAAGGGATGATTAAGGATGCTCAAGTACGGCTAGAGATGAAGAAGAATGCTTTAGTACGCTTAGGGATGCTTAAGTACGGCTAGGGATGATTAAGGATGCTTACGTACAGTTAGGGATGCTTAGGTATGGCTAGGGATGATTAAGGATGCTCAAGAACGGCTAGGGATGAAAAAGGATGCTTAGGTACGCTTAGGTATGCTTAAGTACGGCTAGGGATGAGTAAGGATGTTTAAGTACGGTTAGGGATGCTTAAGTACGGCAAGTGATGATTAAGGATGCTCAAGTACGGTTAGGGATGAAGAAGGATGCTTAAGTACGCTTAGGGATGCTTAAGTACGGCTAGGGATGATTAAGGATGCTTAAGTACGGTTAGGGATGCCTAGAAATGGCTAGGGATGATTAAGGATGCTCAAGTACGGCTAGGGATGAGGAAGGATGCTTAAGTACGCTTAGGGATGCTTACCTACGGCTAGGGATGATTAAGGCTGCTTAAGTACGGTTAGGGACGCTTAAGTACGGCTAGGGATGATAAAGGATGCTTAAGTACGGTTAAGGATGAAGAAGGATGCTTAAGTACGCTTACGGATGCGTAAGTACGGCTAGGGATGATAAAGGATGCTTAAAAACGGCAAGGGATGATAAAGGATGCTTAAGTACGGTTAGGGATAAAGAAGGATGCTGAAGTACGCTTACGGATGCTTAAGTACGGCTAGGGATGATAAAGGATGCTTAAGTACGGTTAGGGATGAAGAAGGATGCTTAAGTACGCATACGGATGCTTAAGTACGGCTAGGGATGATTAAAAATGCTTAAATACGGTTAGGGATGCCTAGGTACGGCTAGGGATGATTAAGGATGCTCAAGTACGGCTAGGGATGAGGAGGAATGCTTAAGAACGCTTAGGGATGCTTAAGTACGGCTGGGGATGATTAAGGATGCTTAAGTACGCTTAGGGATGAAGAAGGATGCTTAAGTACGCTTACGGATGCGTAAGTACGGCTAGGGATGATAAAGGATGCTTAAGTATGGTTAGGGATGAAGAAGGATGCTTAGGTACGCTTAGGTATGCTTAAGTACGGCTAGGGATGAGTAAGGGCGTTTAAGTACGGTTAGGGATGCTTAAGTACGGCAAGGGATGATTAAGGATGCTCAAGTACGGCTAGGGATGAAGAAGGATGCTTAAGTACGCTTAGGGATGCTTAAGTACGGCTAGGGATGATTAAGGATGCTTAAGTACGGTTAGGGATGCCTAGGTACGGCTAGGGATGATTAAGGGTGCTCAAGTACGCCTAGGGATGAGGAAGGATGCTTAAGTACGCTTAGGGATGCTTACCTACGGCTAGGGATGATTAAGGATGCTTAGGTACGGTTAGGGATGCTTAAGTACGGCTAGGGATGATAAAGGATGCTTAAATACGGTTAAGGATGAAGAAGGATGCTTAAGTACGCTTACGGATGCGTAAGTACGGCTAGGGATGATAAAGGATGCTTAAGTACGGCAAGGGATGATAAAGGATGCTTAAGTACGGTTAGGGATAAAGAAGGATGCTGAAGTACGCTTACGGATGCTTAAGTACGGCTAGGGATGATAAAGGATGCTTAAGTACGGTTAGGGATGAAGAAGGATGCTGAAGTACGCTTACGGATGCTTAAGTACGGCTAGGGATGATTAAGGATGCTTAAGTACGGTTAGGGATGCCTAGGTACGGCTAGGGATGATTAAGGATGCTCAAGTACGGCTAGGGATGAGGAAGGATGCTTAAGTACGCCTAGGGATGCTTACCTACGGCTAGGGATGATTAAGGATGCTTAAGTACGGTTAGGGATGCTTAAGTATGGCTAGGGATGATAAAGGATGCTTAAGTACGGTTAGGGATAAAGAAGGATGCTTAAGTACGCTTACGGATGCGTAAGTACGGCTAGGGATGATAAAGGATGCTTAAGTACGGCTAGGGATGATAAAGGATGCTTAAGTACGGTTAGGGATGAAGAAGGATGCTTAAGTACGCTTAGGGATGCTTAAGTACGGCTAGGGATGATTAAGGATGCTTAAGTACGGTTAGGGATGCCTAGGTACGGCTAGGGATGATTAAGGATGCTCAAGTACGGCTAGGGATGAGGAGGGATGCTTAAGTACGCTTAGGGATGCTTAAGTACGGCTAGGGATGATTAAGGATGCTTAAGTACGGTTAGGGATGCTTAAGTACGGCTAAGGATGATAAAGGATGCTTAAGTACGGTTAGGGATGAAGAAGGATGCTGAAGCACGCTTGCGGATGCGTAAGTACGGCTAGGGATGATAAAGGATGCTTAAGTACGGTTAGGGATGAAGAAGGATGCTGAAGTACGCTTATGGATGCTTAAGTACGGCTAGGGATGATTAAGGATGCTTAAGTACGGTTAGGGATGCTTAAGTACGGCTAAGGATGATAAAGGATGCTTAAGTACGGTTAGGGATGAAGAAGGATGCTGAAGTACGCTTGCGGATGCGTAAGTACGGCTAGGGATGATAAAGGATGCTTAAGTACGGTTAGGGATGAAGAAGGATGCTGAAGTACGCTTATGGATGCTTAAGTACGGCTAGGGATGATTAAGGATGCTTAAGTACGGTTAGGGATGCCTAGGTACGGCTAGGGATGATTAAGGATGCTCAAGTACGGCTAGGGATGAGGAGGGATGCTTAAGTACTCTTAGGGATGCTTAAGTACGGCTAGGGATGATTAAGGATGCTTAAGTACGGTTAGGGATGAAGAAGGATGCTGAAGTACGCTTACGGATGCGTAAGTACGGCTAGGGATGATAAAGGATGCTTAAGTACGGTTAGGGATGAAGAAGGATGCTGAAGTACGCTTACGGATGCTTAAGTACGGCTAGGGATGATAAAGGATGCTTAAGTACGGTTAGGGACGCCTAGGTACGGCTAGGGATGATTAATGATGCTCAAGTACGACTAGGGATGAAGAGGGATGCTTAAGTACGCTTAAGGATGCTTAAGTACGGCTAAGGATGCTTAGGTACGGCTAGGGATGATTAAACATAGCTAAGTACGCCGCCTGGGACCACTATATGAGTGACTACACCGGACCACTATATGAGTGCCTACACCAAGTAGTTACCCAAATTCAAACATCAAAATGGAGGGAAATGGGAATATTTTGACACCTGACAATGTTCCTACCTCACCTGGCGAAAACGCGGAAGGTACATAAGTATAAAAAATTGAAGTAGAAACTCTGATTTTTCCTTGAAGGTAATCAATCTTGACTTTTTTCTTAACTTTGTTCTGAAGTCAGAATACTGAATGTGGAACCTGATGCGGAGGTAAGTTAGCTTTCAGGGTAAAGTCAGATTTTCTTCGGTTTCTGCAAACTATCTCATGCACGCACAAGGGGTTACGTTTATGCAAGCGTTGGCTGTGTAGCACTATATTTCAACAGAATTAACTATGAGAGGGTGATGTGAAGTGCTATTTTCTACCCATGTAAACCATGTGAAAATTCTTGGTTTTCACGTGACGTCATCAAAACTAAAAAAATAAGGAATTATCAATCCTTTTGAGATTTTAGTTTAATTAGTTATTAGAACAGCTGAAGACTTGTCTTTTCACAAATTTTCAGTTTGATAGGGTTTTTCGTCTTGTAAGAAAGCAAGGTTGAATTTCTAAGCTTTTTGCGTGACACGATGTTAAAATTGCGGTCGAGAATGCTATCACGTACGTTAAAAAAGTGACTTATCCGCTGAGATTCTGCAATCTGAACAGTCCTTGTATGAGAATAAGTACTCACATCGATGTTTATGAGCCCTCTGAGAAGACGACTACTGGCTTTTTATAGCAAAACTCGATGACATATTCCTTTGTCAGCTTCCGACTGCCATATTTGTGCCCCTGAGAGGGACACAAACATGGCGTCTTCATACAAAGCCTTATAAATTTGAATAAAACATTTCTTCGAATATTTCCCGCACGAAACATCGCACAGAGCTGAACCTTTGTGAGACTGTTTGAATATTCATCTTCTTTTATCTCTTCGATTCTTGACTTAATTTGTTGGATGGTTTTGATGTTGGTGTGACAGTGTAAACCGGCAATGTACAAATGTCCTACTCTGTCCTTGAGTGGGCCCATTTCCATTAGTAGAACTAACGCTCACATGGTTAACATGGGTCTAAAATAGCACTTCACATCACCCTCTCACAGTTATCTCATGGAAACGATCACGAACGATTGTTTTTTTTTCAGAGGTAATCCAGTTTTTCCAAAGAATAGAGAAAATTGTGATAAATGAAGATCTAGATCACGAATGGCATTCATCCTTGAAATTTGAATGTTCGTATGTTTATAGTGATCGAGGGATTGTTGTTGGTGGCTGTTGTTTTTACAAACTAAGCGGAAGTCACCATCAGTGTCAAGTGAGTTGTTTGTTTATTGGCCAAAGCGGAAAAATACCCTTGATAATACTCTTTGTTTGTTCCCACATGGCCAAATTTTGATTAAGAATTGTTTTTGTTTTCTCTTGGGACCATTGTAAGTAAGTCCCCAGAGAAACAGGAAATAATGCTAAATGGAGGGGACAAACAAAGAGTATTGGTTTAATTAAATTCATTGGCTTGTGGGGTGATTGGTCAGGAGAAATAGGAAATTATGAAAGACAACCAATGAACGTCATGTTTCTTCAGTCCAATCAGCTCAGGGACCAGATTTGTTCCGTGATCAACTGATAACAAACTTTCACTTGACTATGAAAATGACTTATATTAATTAAAAGTTATTGTCAGCATGCTTGGTAGAAGAGGTGTGCCAGGCCTCTAGAGTTTTCCTAACACGAAAAGAGCCTTTGTCGATAACTCGAGAATGATTGAAATCAAGGCGATGACCGAAAGACCACGCATGTTTCGCAATGTTTGACCCATTAGCACATGTTTTTACATTCCTAACGTGTTCTTTCTTGCGGGTTTCAAAGCAACGGCCAGTTTCACCTATATAACACCAATCACAATCGGCACAGGGTATTTTATAAACCACGTTGGGTTGGTGTTCAATAGCTGGTCTGAATTTAGGAAAAAGGAATTCTTGTTGTAAAGTCTTGAGGGGCTTATTTACAACTCGGATATCGTGTCTTCGAAGAATTCTTGTTAGAGGTTGCGTAACACCATTGATAAAAGGAAGGACAGCAAAACCGTTAGGGTTCTCTTGAGGCGCAAACCATTTATCAATGGTGTTACGCAACCTCTAACAAGAATTCTTCGAAGACACGATATCCGAGTTGTAAATAAGCCCCTCAAGACTTTACAACAAGAATTCCTTTTCCCTAAATTCAGACCAGCTATTGAACACCAACCCAACGTGGTTTATAAAATACCCTGTGCCGATTGTGATTGGTGTTATATAGGTGAAACTGGCCGTTGCTTTGAAACCCGCAAGAAAGAACACGTTAGGAATGTAAAAACATGTGCTAATGGGTCAAACATTGCGAAACATGCGTGGTCTTTCGGTCATCGCATTGATTTCAATCATTCTCGAGTTATCGACAAAGGCTCTTTTCGTGTTAGGAAAACTCTAGAGGCCTGGCACACCTCTTCTACCAAGCATGCTGACAATAACTTTAAGCCGATTCCTAATCAGTATAAAATTCTTTTTAAACAATAGCCACCATTTTTCATACCTTTACTCTGTTCTTTTTATCATTTTTATCTCGCCTTTTCTGTATATATTTCACTAATTTACATTCAACGTTTTATCCGTGGAAGGCTGTAGATCGACAGCCGAAAGCTTATATTCTTTTTCAAAATTTTTAGCCAGAGAACGTTTTTTATTGTATTTTAATATGCCTAATCCTGGCTGCGCTTCAATTTTTAATTAAATTACTATAGTTGTTGAAACAACAGTCATACATTTAAGTCCTGGAATCTCAAGAAAATATCATGCCCTCCTGATCAACACAGGTGCAGAATGGTCAGAGAAAAAAAATCTTCTCTGTGTGATCAGAGAATACTAAAATAATTTTGAGGAGAATTCAGGGTTATTAAAAATTATACATTATGTAACCTTCATGCACTCTAGCAGGTACCACTGGTAGAGTGCATGAAGTTGCAGTGATGTCAACAAAAATAAGTAATTTTGTCTGTTACAAAGAACACAAAATGTGTCTTTTAAACAAAAAAATATTAATGTATTGTGACATGTAGGTGCAGTGCATTTCATTTTAATTGAAGTTAATTTGAAAATTGATATCTGAAGCCACCATCTGTACAAGCTTCACTGAATTTAGGTAATTTGTTGATTAAAAAAAATATGAATCTTCCTAAATTTCCTCTAATTCTACTTAGTTTATATTATTACAAAGATCTAACAATTTTTGTTGATTTCACAAACAGGAAGTTGATCTTACTCATGCAAAGATTGAAAAGCTTGAGAACCTTGAAAGATTAACCCACGTAAAGGTACTTAAAAAATATGTTAAATTGTGCATGTACAGTAACTTCTTGGACCGGCATTACTTAACTATGAAGCCCCAGAATACTGAAACAGTGAAACGAAACCCAAAAACACCATGTCTGACTCCACCATACATTGAATACTAACTAACGAGGTTAGAATTTGAGATTAAAGCATTTTAGGCTTAATTATTATTGCTAATAATTGCAAACTTAGTCTGAATCCAAATCTTAATCTCAATTAATTTGGAGCAATAACATTTTAGGCCTAATTAGGCCTTTGTTGGTCAGTATTCAGTGTATGGTGGGGTTATAAACCTGTGCTTTGTTTCGCTGTTTCATGGTTTAGTAATGTCCATCTTGGACAACCTCGTATGTATGTTCTTGTGTTGCTGGTAATTTTTTCTTTGCATTTCAGTTTCTATGTTTGCGAAGGAATAAAGTTTCCAAGCTAGAAGGCCTGAGCACACTTACAACATTGGAAGATTTGGACTTATATGATAATCAAATCACTCAGATAGAGGACCTAGACAGTTTGACTAACCTCACGTAAGAAGAGAGTAAAAAATGTCCAGTGCTACCATTTGGATTTGTTTTTTACGGGGAACCATCATTCAAGGGACACAAGCTTTGACAAAAGAATTAACTGTAGCATTCTGCTTCCAAATTGTGAAATTTCAAACTTTTTATCTGACTCTGTAATACACATTTAGGGCCAGATACAACAGTAGGGTCTGGTTTGGAAGGATATAAAAATTCCTTGCTTACTGTTCACTAAATAATAATACATGTAAAACTTAATTGAGATTCGCCACAACATGTACTGTATATCGAGATCACTTAAATTTTCCATCAAACACGTTTAAGGCTTAATTTATATAATAACTTAATAATTATTGTTTTAAATGAAATGATGAAATGAATCATATGATGTTGAATTGCGGATATGAAATCAAGTGATGCTATGATCCTTGCAGTTATGAACACGATTTTACCAGCTAAAATTGCTGTCATAACTGCGAGGATCATAGCATCACTGAATTATTTTTTTCCACCACAAGTTTTTTTTCAATTGAAAGTACTTTTTCTAATACCCACTTTCATGCTTGCAGGAGTTTAGATTTGTCTTTCAATCTGATCAAGATCATAAGAAACTTGAGTTATTTGACCAAACTAAAGAAGCTCTTCCTTGTTCAAAACAAGATCTCCAAAATAGAAGGTCTGCAAAATCTGAAGGAACTGGAGATGGTAGAACTTGGTGCAAATAAGATAAGGGTAAAGACCATAGTGTAGAATGTAGGCTGTTAAGTTTGCCAAAAGTTAGGTTGTGACCTGGAAAGAGATCTGTAAAGAAGGAGTTGTGACCTAGTTGTGTAGAGTACTGAGTTTAGAGCTAGATCTAGAAGTACCAAGTCTGATTTTTGTGGTCTTACTGTTAAATTCAGCTCATTAAGGTTTTCTTATTTCTGTGATCCATGCAGTCATTACCCTCAAAATGGAGCTCTGATAAAGGATCTGTAGCTCACTTTGGTTTGACTTCATATTATGAGGGTTATGTATTAGCCGTTTACAGTTTTTTTTACATAGGGGGTACAGAGTTATAGGATGGCAGGAATGAAGGCAAACCATAATGCAGTGAACTCTGTGTGTGGGTTCTTTGACATCCATTTGAAAGGCAGAGCCCTATAGTTTGTGGTCCAAGAATAGACTGTTTTCATGAATAAATGGCGGCCAAGAAATTATTCTTTTGTCTTTATGCTAATCATCCTCAGTAGCCTCGTTAACACGGACAAAATTCAAAAGAACTTTTGCTCCGAATTTCTTGGCTGCCATTTATAAATATGGTCTATAAAAAACCCAACTTGTGGTACTATTGTCAACACAAAGGCAGCAATTTCTTGTCAGCCATTTTAACACCTTGGGTATCAACCCTGCCGAAGAATTGAACTAACTAACTTTTCAGTAGACTGGCATTCCATTAGGCCTTCCAGAACATCCAGGCCTAAGTTTGTTGATAAAACTGCAGACCAAGTAATGATAAGTGAAAGGACTTTGCATTATCATCATTTACTTTTTCTTTGTCTTTAAGTCAGAAAACAAAATGAAACTGTAAAAGGTTAGATTGCTCTTTACTGTAAAAAAACCATGATACCCTTGCTATCTGTTATATAATTATCTCCAAGGTTCTTGAAGGTTTTGAAGGTCTCACACAGCTTCACAGTTTGTTTGTTGGAAAAAACAAAATTACCAAGTTGGAGGTAAATCATCAGAGTTTAAGTTAAGATAGATACTGTGTGCCACAGTGACTACACTGTCTTGTTCTGACAACTTTGTCATCCTGGACACATGGAAAGATCTAGTAGTTTGGTGTTCTGCATAGCAAAACTTTTCTGCCTTAAGTTAAAAGACAAGTTTGAAAGCTTTGTGGTATTTTTAGTCTTACATGTAATCAAGAAACACCAAATTTTGTCATAAGTGAGTGAGTGAGTTGAAGATTATTTTTTTGTCTGAGATGTCAGCGGTGTCAATCCTCATTTATAGCTAACGACTTTGCAAATGGTTTGAACCCATGAGTCATTATAAACTCAGTTGATTAAGTTTGCTTGTCAAGATATGTGTATTCCTGAAAAGAACTGTTGCTGATCAATAACATTTGCAACATTTTTACTTATCTGATCGTGAGCAAAAGACATCTTCAATGAGTTGCATCTGATCCATTGAAATCATGTTGATTACATGTTGTTACAAGAATTTTTCGCTTGGTCAATTGGGAAAATAGTTTGCGAAGAAAAATAGCAGTAATAATTGTTGCTATTATGTATACTTGCTGAAAACAAACGAACAGTGAAAATCAAGCCTTCAGGGTTACTGTAGACAATAGTACACCACTTAATAAGTTTACCAAATGAATATTTCTGCATTTTTTGTCAGTTTTATTTTCATTTGTTTACTTGCAAATAGTCAAAGAAGTGTCTCATTTAATATTTAATTTCTCTATTTATTTAACAGAATCTCAGCTGTCTCACAAATCTTAGGTTACTCAGCATACAGGTATGTTAGTATTGGGGAATGTGCTTTTGAAGAATAACAGTACTATGTTTAGCACAGTAAATAATGTTTAATAATAATAATAATTATTAAAAGGTGATAAAAAATGAATCTGGAAAGTGCTACTGGTAACAAATTAATAACAGGAAAACGTGGGTTGAGGTCAACTCAGAGCATAGCATTTTTTGGGTAGAGTTGTGGTCAGAATTTTCTTGAAAGTCTTCCATCGCATTGAAAGCTGTTTCTTGCATTAACAGATACGTTGATTCTGTGAAAATTGAAATGTTAAATTGCCCTTCTAGTAATAGTTATTTTTTCCTCTGGAGGGCCACTCGCTGTTAATGCATGAACATTGAAGACTTGTATATACTGTACTTACAGTGTATGTCGAGTCGAATTCATGTGTAAATGTCTGGATTGAATTTGGGCACTTTTTTCGTCCATAGTAGTTGTTTTTTTCAATATAATTATTCTAAAAAACAAGATTGGTACACCAATATAGTGAATAATACCCAATGTGAATTTTTACTTTTAGAGTAACCGTATTTTAAAGCTGGAAGGTTTGGAGAGTTTGGTGAACCTTGAGGAACTATATATTAGTCATAATGGCATAGAAGAGATAGAGGGCCTAGATAACATGGTGAGTATGCAAGGGACCAGGTGTATGCACCAGAAACAACCTTGTCAGAGCATGTCTCTCCCCATCTGGCTATTTTCTCTTGATCTCCATTCAGTTTAAGAAATTTTGTCTAACAATGCTGCACTCCGTCACCTACTTCTTAATTTTTTAAAGTTCTTTTGTAAACGGAAATCTAAGATTGCTGCAAATACATTTTGTTATGTATGTTACAATGAACTTTGTGAGACGTAGGAAAACGCCCATGGAAGCTAAAATCTAGAGGATTTTCTTGTCTCTGGTACCCGGTATCCGCGAGCTAACCAAGTTTTACCTGTGATGGTCCTGTGTAATTCCTCATTTTTACACGGCAGGGGTATTTTGCAGAATACCGAATGCCGAACGTTATAACATTCGTATTTGACGGTAGTAACTGCACATAAACGCAACAATAACTAACGATGAAATGATATATGAAATGGATCATATATGAACTGCGGATATGAAATCAAGTGAAGCTTCTTTACGCAATTGCAAAAATTGCTTTCATAACTGTGAGGATCATAGCTTCACTTGATTTCATATCCGCAGTTCATGTATGTTTTGTATATTTAAATAAGGGTTCTACTGTAATTTATTAGCTGATGTAATTTTTATATTTTATAATTGTTATGCGCATTTGATCATATGTAAATGGAATTTGCGCAATACAAGTATTAAACTATTATTATTATTATTATTATTATTATTATTATTATTATTATGATCCATTTCATATATCATTTCATCGTTGGTTCATTCCTCACGGGAACATTGGAACCCACAAATGACCAGCACCCAACGTCGGTGGCTTCATACCTCAGTTGGTTAGAGCGTTGCGCCGGTATCGCGAGGTCACGGGTTCAAACCCGTTGAAGTTCTGAATTTTTCAGACTTCTTTACGCAATTGCAAAAATTGCGTTCATAACTGTGAGGATCATAGCTTCACTTGGTTTCATATCCGCAGTTCATATATGATCCATTTCATACATCATTTCATCGTTGGTTCATTCCTTACGGGAACATTGGAACCCACAAATGACCAGCTCCCAATGTCAGTGGCTTCATAGCTCAGTTGGTTAGAGCGTCGCACCGGTATCGCGAGGTCACGGGTTCAACTCCCGTTGAAGCCCTGAATTTTTCAGACTTCTTTACGCAATTGCAAAAATTGCGTTCATAACTGTGAGGATCATAGCTTCACTTGGTTTCATATCCGCAGTTCATATATGATCCATTTCATACATCATTTCATCGTTGGTTCATTCCTTACGGGAACATTGGAACCCACAAATGACCAGCTCCCAATGTCAGTGGCTTCATAGCTCAGTTGGTTAGAGCGTCGCACCGGTATCGCGAGGTCACGGGTTCAACTCCCGTTGAAGCCCTGAATTTTTCAGACTTCTTTACGCAATTGCAAAAATTGCGTTCATAACTGCGAGGATCATAGCTTCATTCGGCAACAATAACTAAAAGCTAACCGTTTAAAAAAATCGTTACTGCAGACATACACAACCGTATTTCAAAATCAACCAACTGGCCCAGGAGTTGTGCAAAATAGCCCTGTCCTTATCGTAATGCATGTCTACAGTAACGACAGTAGGTCTAATTGCCGATTTTCAAAAAATGGTTACCTTTCAGAGCGAGTTTCAATCGAGTGTCGTAAAACCAAAACCAAACTAATTACTTTGGCCAATCAAAAAGGACGGAGACGTAAACCAATCAAAAGTCGAAGTAATTACACGTAGCCGACACAAAGCGCGGAAAAATGTGCACGCGCGAGCCATGATTGGTTTTGGTTTCACTTCTGATTGGTTCAAAAAGTGGCGCGAGGAATTTCAACCAATCACTGAGTGAAGTAACGAAAAACCAAAGCAATTCGCAAATTACTTTCGACACTCAATTGAAAACCGCTCTAGTTGTTGTTGTTGCGTGTACGTGCCCGTTATTGTCGTCAAATACCGGTTTTATAACGTTAGTCATTACTGTGGCGTTCGGCGTTCTGCAAAATACCCCTGTCGGTATGGACACGTGTCGCTTGATATTTGTATTCTTTTATTTTGGTTTGTGTTTGCAGACGAAATTAACAACACTAGACTTAGCGTCGAACAGGATAAAACGGATACAAAATGTCTTGCATCTTGTCAACTTGGAAGAATTCTGGGTGAGTTAAGGTCCTGTCCACACTTATCCGGGTATTTTTTAATCCGCAACTTTTTCTTATCGGTTCAAAAATTTTCACCTCCACACGTATCCAGATTCAAATGGATTTGCTCGTCCACGTGTATCCAGACCCAGTATTTGTTCGGTTACTTTTGTCACCAGAGCATGCGCCACCGGCGTGTAAGTTGTCGTCAAGAGAAGCGATAGCATTTCGTTTAGTTGCCATGTTGAATATTTACGCGCTAAAGACTGGATTTGAGTTTGAAACTCATCGTATTTGAGATTATGGATTCGACCGTTCACACGATTCCAAATTCTTTGCGGATTCAAAACTTTCCACTCTGGAGAGCGGATTAAAAAAGTTGCGGATTCGCATGCCGTATTCGCCGGATACCTGTGGACGGAAGGCGAATGCGCAAAGAAAAGAAAAAGTTGCGGGTTCAAAAATATCCAGATATGTCAAAATTTAATGCTTTGTTTATAGTGGAAGTACACTTAGCTATCAAGCTAGTTTACAGGCATTCCACTGTTAACAAGGTGAAAGTAACAATTCAAACTTAACAGAAACATTATTAAGAACCCCAACTGGCGGGAGGCAACCAGTTGGCTATTTACAAAGCGTGGTGGAGTTGAATCAGGGACAATCGGAAACAAATCCAAGCCAGAGGTTAGCACGGGATTTGAACCCGGAACAGCCGCATGCAAACTCAACGCCCTAACCACTGGACCACACTGCCTCCGCTGCTACGTATGGACGTAGCCTGCAAACGTAGACGTATTTCCGGGGGCCGGAAATACGTCTGCGTTCGCAGGCTAGTATGGACGGGGCCTAAGTCAGGAAGAACTTCTCTCCCACACAAACAAATGAAACCGACCCAACTGACGCCTTCGTTATTCTGATGGTTTATCTTTATTCCTCCTTTGCAGTTTAATGACAATCAGTTAGCTACATGGGAAGATCTGGACCAGCTTAGGAACTGCACAAAACTTCAAACCATCTATCTGGAGAGAAATCCAATATGGAAAGACACAGCTTACAGACGGAAAATTAAGCTTGCTTTACCAACCGTTACGCAAATCGATGCAACACTCTGCGCGTAAAAATAACAATCTTTTATGAATCGATATTGTACGCATTTGTTTAGCATACGGAAAATGCGTTTTGTAAGAAAATCGATTTTGCGAGACTTAACTCAACAGTCATATTTTGAAGGTCGAACGTTTCATTTTTTTAGTTTTCAGGTTTCAAAAATTGGCTGTTTTTTAGCATCGTGTTCTGCAAAGTTTGTTTCTGCTTCAATTTTAGACAAATCTCAGGCTGTTCGGTTTACGGTCACCTCGACACTGCTGAGACTCGTCGTCACCAATGAAATCGCCACCAAAGGTCATGTCTATTATAGTAGAGAGATTTATCATCACGTTTACGTGAAAGTGACCACGTGACTACGACTTTTCCCTTCCCCCCCCCCCCCCCCATTTTCTATGTTTGCCGGCTGCCACTTGCCGTTTCTACGTGAAAGTAGGCAATTTCGCATTTGCCATTTACGTGAAGTTTTCTTCTCGTTTTCTTCTACATTATGCACTTTATGTGTGGTCCCGAGGGAAACAGTTAGTTTTGTTTTCCCGAGAGTTCTGATGTTCAAAAAAGTATCAGGACTCGGGGGAACACAAAACTAAATAGTTTCCCTAGACATAAAGTGCTTTGTTATTTATTTAGACTTTTTCTCCAACAACCGCAGCAAAACATCCGGAGCGGGCAACAACTGCGGAATTGTATTCCGGTCGGGATACATTATAAATTTGATCAGGGGCACGTGACCAAGAATCAACCAATCACAGTGCTCGTCTTGAGTGGAAGTCTGGGTATATAACAAATGAAGTTGTTTGCGGGAAATTAGTACCATAAAACCATTTTCCAGTATGCTAAAGAAGGAAAATTTAGGTTTCATGGTTATATGATGGCAGTTTATTCGAAATCCGAAGATCAGTGGGTAGAAGTCCGATTGCGATTGCACGCTCTGTGGTGACTGTGAATTCCAATCCGAGATCTACACGGCTTGTCGCAGCACGGACAGATAAAGACTTTGTCCGATGTTGGGGGTTGTGCGGCCACCTTCTTTCTTCTCTGGCGTTTGGTATCTGCTGCCAGCTTTCTTTCTTTTTCAAACTGCCATACGGCCGTCTTGGTTGTAGCTCTCCATAGTGCTCTGTCTGCAGCAACCTGCTTCCAGGTTGCCAAAGGTCATCTTCTGTGGTGAACTGAAGCAAGGCAAGCGAGATCGAGGGGCACCTAAGAAGCGCCGCTTCAAGGACCAGCTGAAGCGACAGCTGTCAGCTGACCATTCCGAGTGGGAGCAGATTGCCACGTCAGTTCAAGCTACGGAATGGTGAACGAGCAAAATCTTGAATGTCTGAGGGACGAAAGCTTAAGCAATCTCTCTTCGAACAGATAGCCCTTCTTGTGTTCAAAGCTCTCAGGGGCATGGCGCCGATTTATCTGCTGGATCTTTTGCAAGTCAAAACTCCGGGACGCTACTCCCTACGCAGTGACGCCCTGGTTCCTCGCGCCTGCATGATGCAAGACATTTGGAGACCGGGGCATTTGCTGTTGCAGTTCCCAGATTCTGGAACAGCCGTCCTCTTGCTATCGGGAGAGTTTGTTTTCTAAGGATTCTGGGTAGATTTTGCTTTCAGACCCTAGAGTCTGTTGCATTCGTTTGGTCACCTCTTTCGACACTTTTCCAACAATGTTGGATGATGTTGGATCCGTTTGGCCAGGCCTCTATAGGTTAATGAAAAGATACTGAAAATACTCACACGCAGAGACACCAGTTTAATTCGAAAATTTGGCTCGATTTTATAATGACTACAAAAAGATAATGCCTCCATGGAATAAGAATTCCCGGACTTGAGCTGTACGCATGGGTGTACGTGCGTTTATGGACGCTACGCCCCTGTGGAGGAGTCTGGGCCGAGTGGAAACCATGGGGTTTACCCAAACTGGGTAATTTAGACTAATACTCTATCAAAGGATTGTATTCTTTCAGTAGATTTTAAAGAAAACTACCAGCAATAAAACGTACAAATTAAACAAGATCAGCAATAAAACGTTCAAAATGACCTGCAGGCGGGAGACATTTCCTAGAAAAAGGGACTCCCGAGAAAGGGACTCCGAGTATTTCCTTCAGAACGTCGTAGCTTTCTAATGACTTTGTGTTTGGTTTTTGCAACGCTCAATCGTAAACGGCGCTACAGCGGTTTTCAACCGATTCTCTAGGAAGTGAAGGCTGTGTCGATCATTACAAAAGACGGAAATCTGCACGTCCGGACATCCATGTCATACTTCATAGTGTCATAGCTTAGTTAGGTTGGAAGAATCTTACCTTAAGGGGGGTGTCGGGGGGTGTTGGGATGGAAATATTATTTCCATGTGTTCTTTCATCCAGCTGCGTGACATCAGAGGAACGAGGAACTTTCCATACTTTGAGAAACAGCACAATTCCTTTCAGCCAAACTGCGGACCCTTCTCTTTCATGTACATAAAATCGAAGGAACGTCGGAGTTTCCATTTCATTATATTTGGCTGAAATTAAAGGTACGAGGGGGGGGGGGGGGGGGTCGGGGGGTCGGGGGGTGTTGGGATGGAAATATTTCCATGTGTTCTTTCATCCAGCTGCGTTACATCAGAGGAACGTGGAACTTTCCATATTTTGAGAAACAGCACAACACTTTTTAAATTTAAAAACATGTTTCCACAGAAACTTCTGTCATCTTCAGTTTAAATTACAAAGTACAGAGTTGAATATGTGGTGTGAACCAAAATGCTAATTAACTATAAGAACAAAAGGAAACATGACAATGTAAAATATTACAAAGAAAGGTTTACATTAACATGATAAAGTTGATGATTAAAGGAGCTAGGTCACGCAATTTTAGGCAATTTCAGCACTGATCAAATGGTCATAGAATTAACTAAAATATAAAAATTACTGTTTAAAACTATAGAGGAACTCTAACAAAACACAGGGAAGCCAAGAAGGGACATGGATGGACAAAACTGGAGAGGATTGAGATGGATTGAATTTGGGTAAATTTGAAAACCGTTGGCCCACCTTTTTTCAAAGTTATATCGGTCTATATCAAAATCTCATTTACAAAGCTGGAAAATCATTCTCAGTTGCTATGTGGCCGTGATTTTGCAAATGAAAGACTCTTGCTCTGCCAATTTGACGTTTAGAGCTCAAGTTTCTCCCAATGAATATGAATGCATTCCCCGGGGGGGGGGGGGTACTCCTCAGAATTCTTGGTGGGGGTGTGCCGCCCGGGTCTTCAAATCCCGACCCTATTTCAGACCTAAACATGCCATTTTCCACACCCGTTTTCAGACCTGACCTCTAAAATTCAAACCCGTTTTCAGACCTGAACTTGCAAATATACACCCGTTTTCAGACATGGCTTTATAAGATCGTTACATTATTATAGTGTCCGAGTGAAATCACAACAAAGTATATTACGTTAAAGCATAATATTTTTTGTTAGGAAGTATAAAACACTGAGAATTGCATCAGGCACAAAATTCTAGAATAATTCACGCTTTAAATTGTGCCGTCATGAAAACAGTTTGCAGATATACTAATCGATCTAACGGGAACAGAATAACAGAACAGAACAATAATATAAAAAAAACGAACTCGAAAGGAATGAAAATACCTTGACTCGTTATTATACATTATAAAACCTATTAACATTGAACATAAATCTATCTCTTTTGTATCAATTTAAATGAAAAAAAAAATCATTTGAAGTTCAGTTCAGTTAGTCGTTCCAGTTACGTACTGAGAAGAAAAATATGTTTGTAAGCTTTCGTAAATGTTCCCGGCCCCAAAAACCCGACCCGATTTCAGACCATAATTGTCAAAATCTATACCCGTTTTCAGACCAAAACGGCTCAAAAACCATACCCTTTGGAGCGGCACATACCTATATACCTTATATAGGGGTATTAGTCATTAGAGCACAAAGTGCGGCAATGCCCAGAATTTTGTAAATGTTTAAAAATGTGCGAGATTATATCACTGAAAATGTGCTCACGTACGCGCGTGGAAAAATGTCGGGTAGTTTCGCTGACATAGCAAGCACTACAGCCCGCACACAAAAACTTGTATACCACACCCGCACAGAGCCCAAGAGGGACAGGATCCTTCACACTGAACATGTTGCCTTACATTTAAAACTTTCTTTGTAATATTTTACATTGTCAAGTTTCCTTTTGTTCTTATAGTAATTAGCATTTTCGTTCAAACTATGTATTCAACTCTGTACTTTGTAATGTAATTTAAAACTGAAGATGACAGAAGTTTCTGTCCAAACATGTTTTTAAATTTAAAAAGTGTTGTGTTGTTTCTCAAAATATCGACATGTCTGCTACTATCCAGACCTTTTGGAAATTTCCATATCCTTGAACTCAAAGAACATCGAATTCAGATCCATCCGGAGCTGAGATCAAAGAACATGAAAGTTTCCATGTTCTTTCATTCAGCTAATACCCTCGTCTGTAGTAGTAGTAGTAGTAGTTCTTTCAGCTGAGGTCGAAGGAACATGAAAATTTCCATGTCCTTTCTTACAGTTAAGTTCGAAGGAACATGGAAATTTCCATGTTCTTTCAGCTGAGCTCGAACTTGGAACATGGAAATTCCATGCCTTTTTTTTTTTTCAGATGAGGTCGAAGGACTATGGACAGGAAATTTCCACTATTGTTATTCATAGACTAGCTAGAAGAACTGAGAAATCTTGAGTAATTTTTAATTTTGCCTTCCATGTTTCTCAGACCGTGAAAAATTATATTTCTTACCTCAAAGGGTACTCATGTCATTTCTATTTGGACAACATTGGCGATAATACGCAATGTGTACCATATTTTTTGTGCTGATGGCAACAGAACCCTTTTTTATTTAATTCTTCCCATCAAATTGCTCACAGAACAAGAAAAGGTGGTAAAAAAGTTAAAACATTGGCATTAGTAGGAAATGGAGCAAGTATGTAGATTTTGGCTGAAAAACTACATGAAGAGGGATTTTTTTTACACAAAATGAATAACAATGACAAAAAAATGGTCCAAAACAGTATTTACTACCACAAAAATGGTCTTTTTCAGGGCTCCTGTCTTTTCTGGTATGCCAAAAAAAACCTCATTTTAAAATGTCGCCGAGGGTTTTAAAACCACACGAAGTCTTGTGCTAATACTAATGGGAAATAATGTTGAAAACGTTAATCGAGTTAACTCGAGTCTGAGATAATTCCCCTTACATATCAATACCACGCGCCAAGTTGGCGTTGACAATTAAAACTGAAGACATCTGTCCGCCTTCGTAATGATATTACTTCCACCTCTATAAAATCGTGCAGGCCAACTGACTATGTATCGACGTTGGGATATCTCGAAACACCAGGGAAATAAACCATGGCTGCAAAAATGTCCCTCATATTCGTGACTATGATACTCTGTCTATCGCTTCTGATCAACTTCACTGGTGGCCAAAGCAGCAAATGGAGGTGTATTTACATGTCATGCGGAAAACGCAAGGTTAGAGAAGTTCTTCCTTAAGTCGAGCATCATGCTAAAGAATGTTAAAACTACCTTCTCAAAAATTAGTGTTTCTAAACCCTAACTCGACGATCGTCCGGACATCTTATAATACTATACCTACCCTCCCCCTCCCCCCCAAAAACCAAGAAACTGGCGTACAATGTTCGCTTTAATCTGGAAAAGATAAACTGCGAAAATAGCTACAAATGGGCTTCGCCCTGAAAACGAAAGATGTATTGTCTTCAGGTATGTTGCAATGAAATAAGCCTCTTGTTTTTCTTTTGTTAAATGAAAATGCTTCTTTCGACACCCCATTTATCCCGTACATTTATAATAGTTAAGTCCTTAATCAACTGGGCCTTACGTTTTCTTAAAGCAATGATTTGTCTCTAAATTATTAAGTACACCCTCCGGTTGTAAGCCAAAGAAAAATTCAGTATTGCGGATCAAAATTATTCCGACTGACGGAATAACAAATGTTGGTCACAACTGACGGAATGTCACTGTAAGGTGTATTAGAAACAACAAAAGATAAAGGGAGATATCAATTAAGGATTTTGA
>NC_090871.1:66858986-66863986 GCF_036669935.1 Montipora foliosa | reverse complement strand
GCTGCAAGTTTTTTACTACATTAAACTATCTAAACTATCTATCTGTCTATCTCAGACATGTTGCAATGAAGTGAACCTGTTTTTCTTTTATTAATGAGAATGTTTCGTTCGACACCCGTTTTTTTCTGTACATATTTACGTCTTTAATCATCTTACGTTTTAATAAAGGGATAACATGTACACACTCCAATTCCAAGCCATGAGAAAATTCAGTAATGCTGATCAACACTTCTCCGACTGACGGAATAACAAATTTTGGTAATGACTGACAAAATTTCACTGTAAGGTGTATGAGAAAGAACGATAGATGAAGGGCGATATCAATTAAGGATTTTGAAATGAACGAATGCAAAATGGCTGCCAATAAAACATAATTTTGTCTTTGTCTTAACCACTGATAGCCTCGTTAGCATGCGTAAATTGAAAGAAGCAAAACGAGGCTAGTCGGTCTGATTTGCTCAAATGCACAAGAATAGTTATTGGAGGCCATTTTTGCAACACCTGCTTAAATTCTTTCTTCCCACCCCTGTTAAACTTTGCACACTATCGTAAATTAGGTGGAACTTTCAGTGGCGATCAAAAGAATAGTGTTGGGCTTATACATATAATATATTTCCGATCTTTTACTTCGGGATGAATTCAACAGCGAAACGAAAACGAACACAAAATAGAACAATCTTTCAGGTAATTTATTTTCTGACTCGTTAAAATTTAATGCATGGGGCACTCCTCTTAATAAAAGAGAATACAATGAAAAAAGACAAATTCAAACTTAAGACGTTATTGACAAACGGTCACGGTATGGCGTTAAAATATTTTCTTGCGGTAGTCGTAACATTAGCAGTCTTGTTTTCGAGTTTACAGCTCACGGCAGGCCGTCTCATCTCATTTGCGTTATGAATCCTTATTACTGTCAACCGTCCACCTGGGTTAGTTCTGTTTAGTTACTTATGATCACTTTGCCTTTAAAATTGCATCGCATGTTACTCTGGCATGATGATCTCAAACCTGAGCTGTAAAAAATCCCTTGTGGTTACAACAATCTTTATTGAGCTCTTAATACAGAAGTGTAGAATCATTAAAAGGAAATAATTGTGAGAGAAAGAGAGCTCAGAAACTCAGAAGTAACAAAAGCTAATGTCTGGACGCCTGTTAACAGCTTCAAAACAAACATTTCAGTCGATTTGTTTAACTTTTCTTGAAGGAGCATGATTTTTGCCCTTTTTTCATGTCCAGAGAAAATATAACCTCATTCGTACATCTGGTTTTTACAGTTGGAGGACATTTTAAACTCGTGTTTGGAAGTCCCTAGGCGATTCTCAACAACTATCGACACATTTTTCGTCGACTGAAACAAAACATTTTAATTAAAACGTGTCTTCATCGATGGGAGTCATTGCATCGCTAAATGGCAAGTTTCACTAAGATGTACAGTAAACTCCCGAATATAAGAACAAGTGGATTAAGAACATCAGGCTGAAATTGGCCAATAAAGCACCATATAAATAAGAACAAATTCTGAATTATAAAACGTGTTCTTAATACAAAGAGAAAGGGTATGAGGATAAACGAAACAATACAGTACTTAACTCATAACTTAATTTACTATGGTGTTCAGGACCATTATAAACTATAAAACCTATCACAAAACATGAAGGGGGTAGTTTCTAAATAAACTGTGGTGCTGCGTCGGTGGGGAAGTAGTATACAAAAATTTGGTTTTATCAACGGAGTTGATAATGTAAATTGGCCACCGTACAGAGATTCTAAAAGCTAGAATCTCTGTACGGTGGCCAATTTACATTATCAACTCCGTTGATAAAACCAAATTTTTGCTTCAGCATCATCATACTCTCTATGCTCTTGGTGTTGGTGCGCATGAGCCCTTCCTCGTTGGTGATGTAGTCCTGCCACCGTATGCCCGTGATGGAACGAAGGCATCTCTGGTGGAATCATACACTGAGCCATAGAGGAGGGTGGCGACCACCACCCAACCCCATGGTTATATAGATAGTTCATAACTGACTCCTTGCCGCAACTTTCTTCATTAACTCACGTTGACTCTCTGTTGACCGACAAAACAGCTTCATCGAAACTCTCAAAATTTGACGGGTAAGGAGTTCATTTTGTATAGCGCCTTTTTCTAGAAACAGTGTTTAAAAAGCCTCCGATCGAGTTTTTACGCGAAGCTAAAGTCACAACTTTCTCTCCATTTTACGTGAAACGACAAGCCGACGTTTGCTGTTTCACCTAAACGCGATGCTAAATCTGTCTAGTAACTGTTCTGGTTTTTCATTTCTCATATAATTAACGTCTTCATGTCTTTATGGCTCAAATAAACAAACCCGACACAAATCAGAATCAAACGATCGATCGTTACAACGTTTGTATGTAGTAGTGTTCGAATCAATTAGTATTTATTTGGTGGCGAGATAGCTACGGTGAAGAATGTTTTTGTATCTGTGGCGAAATGACTAGTTACCGGCTGTTTGCCCACCACTCAATAGGCTCTGGTCAAATCGCTCCCTCTTCAGACAGTACCCCTACTCATTGAAAACCTGTCTTAAAATTAACTCAAAAATAAGAGCTTAGACTTAATTCCAATCATGAAATTTGATGTTTTGGAGTCGAAGGCAGCTTTTAGAATCTCTGTACGGTGGTCAATTTACATTATCAACTCCGTTGATAAACCAAATTTTTGTAAATTATCTAGGGGCAAGCTGTCAGGACACCATATTAGACACACTGCTGGCGAATTCAGGGACAATGTTGTTTATTAAGTATTAAAGATCTGGCCCCAGTTGTTCAAACGTTGGACTACGCTATCCACCGGATAAATCACTATCCAGCGGATAAACACTACCAACACCAATATCCAGTGGATTGTGATTTATCAGGCGGATGGCGCTATCGATCGTTTGAACAACTGGGGCCTGTTGGAGAAACTTGATTAAACAAAAATTTCGAGTATGTCTTGCAAAGTTTTACTTACAAGCCCCTTATTCTCGGAAGTTCCAGGGTTCATTCATGATTGTCAATAGCCCTTTTCTCGGTTAATTTTTCTCATTTGCATCACAATGTAATCTAGCATGTATGTGAGGCAATTTCGGGCTATTTTGTAGTTTTAACCCGAAATTGCCTCGGCTTCCACGTTAGATACATTGCAATGCAAATAAGAAAAACTAACCGTGAAACGGGCTATTGTTTAACGCTTAGACGAGAGAGATTGGACACCGTCTACGGCAAAAATAGGCAGCCACTACTCCATAAACCATGAAAAATTCCAATGGTCAAGCCTCATTGTCTCTTTTGTACCACAGGCATGAAGTAAGCTTGAACCAAATGGCAAATTCTGGCGTTTGCGGCTAACGTGCTTCCAAATACCTGAAGTTTGTCTCGGCGTTTGTCCATGCCTTTCGGGTTAGTCGTAAGTTCGACTACGGCCGGACCAACACTCGGGGCTTTAAAACAACTGAGGAGAAAGTACAGAATAAATTCTACCTAGAGTATTAATGCCTTTATTATATACTCAACAAAATATCTTGTTTCTGATTGGCCAATGGCGAATGCATAAATAGGTTATAGAGTGCAATACGGAAGTTGCTATGGAAACACCGGGGAAGCGCCAAATTTGAACACCAAAGTGAAAAAAAATGGCTGACAGTCGGTTTGCTTTGTCAAACCAAAACGTCGTTGAGCAACTTAAAGAAAATGCAAAAACAAAAACACGTTGAAACCTACACAGACCTGGTTGAATGTCTGGAAAACATGGGCGACTGCAAGAAAACTGCACCCAAAACTGGAAGAATACGAGCACGAACAAAGTAGCGCGTTTGAGTAATTTTATTGAGAATATAATAAATAAAAAATCGTATGAACCTGCTCGTGCATTTCGTGATTTATGGTCACTCGTGATGTTTTGAAAGTTCTCAAATTGCACTCGCCTACGGCTCGTGCAATTTTGAGAACTTTCAAAACATCACTCGTGCCCATAAATCACGAAATGCACTCGCGTTCATACGATTTCCTATACTTATTACATATTCATTCAATTAAAATGTAAAAATTCCAGTACAGAAGGGGTTTACGAAAATTTAATTATTTCATAAAAATAGGTCAGCAGCTGTACAATTTACTTTAAAATCATCTACAACTTCACTTCTAAAAAAGGGCTAGCGGATCTGTGGCCCGGAGAAAGTACTGCTTTTGTAATTACACCCGCAAAGGATTAGACTTTCAAGTCTTCTCGGATAAGGACTATAATCCGTAGGCCGCGTTCCACAAATATCTTCCATGTTGTGAGTTTCCTGTACCCCGGTCCAGATCCACGGTTCAGGGGCCCGTTTCTCGAAGGTCTCCTTATTGAAAATGAATACGAGAATTCATAACTGGAAAAGTTTGGGGAACAGGGCTGGCGCAGTGATGAGAGCACTCGCCTTCCACCAATGTGGCCCGGGATCGATTCCCGGATGATTCTACGCGCTTGACTAAAGCTTCTGCCAGAAAGGAGCTAACTTTACGAATGCGACCGACCTTTACTGAAAAGTTGACTGATCTGGTCTTTTTCGCAAAGATTTGTGCTTTATGGTATCGGTAAGTTTCCCCAATCCACGATATAACTCTGCGTCGATCCAAATCCGCGAAGGGGGACTTAATTAATCCGCTAGCAGATTTGGTCCTCCGGGGGTCCAAGTTCGCTAGGACATCAGTGTCGTGCCTTTCCTTTGTGAATGTATGAGTGAGGCCCTGACAGGGTAAATTCTGACAAGCGACATGGCCCAAAAAGTAGCGACAGCACATAAAATGAAATTCCGACAAAAGACATCCTTTCCCAACAAAATTCCGACAGTGACGTCAAAGGCCGAGAATGAGCCGATTAAACCCCGACACGAGTGATTTTAAAATTCAGACAAGCGACACGGGATGGGGTGGGGATAGCAGATCACATCAAGCCCCAGTTGTTCAAAAGATGGATAACGCTACTGGCCACCGGATAAATC
>NC_090871.1:66843986-66848986 GCF_036669935.1 Montipora foliosa | reverse complement strand
TGAGTGAGTTTCAGAGTGTCTGACAGAATAAAAGCGTTGGATCTTTTACAACAAGGTGATGCATAATTAACTGAGTCATACGGGAAAAAACAAACAAATCAGTGGAGAAAAATGAACATGTCTTTTGAAAAATTACCATTTACTTTCTGCTCTCTCAACCATTGCAAGAATTGTTGTGAAACCATGAACCGAAGGCGCGCGAGTGGATCCACAGCAACTTTGACAGTGTTAAGACGTAATTTTATTTCAATAAGAGGATAGACACATAAAAACTGGTGTCAATTTGTTTTTTACAATATAAAAATAAAAAAGGGTTAATTTCCGGGTTAAGTCAACAGAAATAATATGCAAACACTAAAATATATGCAGTTTTATTGAAACTGGCGCAATTTTTCGTCAATAACTTTTCTCGTACGGCTCATTGGCTACCAATAACAAATGATAAAATTTAATTGCCTGAAAATGTGTCAATCACGTCTCTAGCTCGTTCAATTCACGCCTCCGACTTGCATATATTACAAATTTAGATCAAGAATCGATGTGCGATCAAAAACCCTCGTGGAGATAAAAATGTTCATGGCTTAGTGAAAATCGAGCCATTTCGAGGTAGGAACATTCTCAACTTCCTGAGGTTGAGTCGGCCGCAAAACTAAAATCAAACACGTTTAAGTTTGGAAAATCCTCCGTATTGATACTTTTCGCATAAATTACAATTTTATGTGTCTATACTCTTATTGATGATAAAAGTTAGCCAATCAGCGCGCGAGAAATTGCTCAGTTATTGTAAAACAGTTCTTCGAAAAAGGCAAAGTATTATTTAATTCTATACTCATTTCATAAAAAAACGAGCTAACAGATCTGATGAACACCATGGTTCATGTTTATTGTTTTCACCATTTTATATTCTAATTTGCTTCTAGGCAGGAGATTTTCCCATTTAAGCAAATTTATTCGGATAGTTTGTTTTTGCTGACAGGTTAACTCGAAAAGATCAAATATTTGAAATCAACCTTACTCTTTCCTCTCGCTGGCGTCAAATATGCGTCTAGGCATGTCTGGAAAGGACGTTTCTATACTTTTCAAAGAAAGACTTGTTCTTAGTAACGACCCGTATTTCAACGATTAATTTTCACATCGTATATATTAAATGTATTTATGGCAGGTGCGCATAATGAAAATAGAGTACGATGGCGTCATGTCTGGTCGATTTCCTTGAGTACTTTTCCGAAACCCCCCCAAAAGGAGCAATTACATTTTGGAATTTTGATGTTATTTCATAATTTCGTTAGGACCGAGTGAAATAAATCTATAACCTATGAAAATTCTGCCGATGACATGGCACCTAAGTTTACAATGTTAAATTAGCATTTACATCAATTGTTTTTTTAAGAGTAAATTTAATGTTTCTGGGGTGAAAAATATATTAGTTCGAATCGGTTATTACCGACCTATTCCGTATCGATTTTCCAGCCACGACAAGCATTTTTCTTCAATTTCTGAAGCTAGCATTTCTACACTTTTCCAGCGTCGGGGCTTTACCATTTCCTCCCCAGTTTTGTTACGTTCGTCTGTAGATCTAGAAATCCTTCTTTCTTCTGCCCAAGCTGTGATCTTTTTTATGCGATCATTAGGCGAAATGCGTCGTTGTGCTTGAGTTGACGAAATATTGGGCTCAAGGAAAAAGCAATCAGGCCATTTTTCTTGATTACTTGTCTTTCTTGACGCTGTTTTAATTGATCTGGGCCCGAGATCGCTGTATCTCGTTGAATATGGGCGTTTAATGAAATGAGAAGATCGATCATGTTGGTGGTGCGCTGCGGTCCTATTTCGCCTTGAAAACACATTGAATTTTGATGTCTTGCTGTTGTTGTTACTAAAACAATTCATTTTCCCCTCAGTGATTTCCGTGCTGTCGCTTTCTTTTCCGTTGTTCTTCTCCTCACAGTCAAGCTCGTCTTCCTTTATAACGCGTTTTGAATTATTTAGTGAGGATCTAACGTTACGAATGAATCTTTGCGGCTGAATTATTCTGGAGCGTGTTTTGTCGCGAAATTTGCTACTTTGCCGCGGTTTTGCGACACTCGATGCGTCGTCTTCCCAGTCTTGTCTTCCTTCATCTGGTAAAAGATCCAACTTTCCTAATGCAATAATAGTTTGTTTCATTTCCTCTGACATGGGGAACAACTGTGGTGTGCCACGTCGTTTAAGGGCTGGTTTCTCTTCAAACAAATCATGTGTTCTTGTATAAACTGGAACGCTCGCGCCGCCTTCAGCTGGTATTTTGGCGCGAGTTTGTGATTTTGCGTCATTTTGTATTCGCGTGAACATATTCGCTAACATCACCTGCCTTGCAACTTGTCGAAAATTCAGCTTGTCTCTGGTCATTGTAAGATTTGTTGAAGATGGGCTTTTCGTTTTAGACAAATCTCGAATTTTTCTTGAGTTCATCACGGCAGCGAAAGCGACAACCGCACAGTTAAAAGGGCATTACTCGTTTAATTTCCACGAACCATCTGTTTAAATAAATTAGTATGCTATTTGCCTGAAGTACCTCCGAATCTCAAGTTGTGATCAAATTAGGTGTATTGTTCAGTTTTGGTGATAGGCTGAAATTTTTCCTTGATTTATATCCTTTGAATATAAGTTGTAGAGAAAACGTTATTTAGCACAGATCATTTACGTAAAGTTCACCAGTTATCCAAAAATAAAGCATTGTAATCGTACAATGCCCAGACTAATCGGTCTGTCATTTGGAATTATGCTAAAACATCGTTTCCGATGAAAATCCACACGTAATTCCTTTCACAAAGTCGTTCATCAAGGACTTGAGAAATCTTTTTTAATCGAGATTTAGAAAACTCTCCATTTTACGTGTACTTCTTCTTTATTATTAAAATTTTAACCCCGGACATTGCTTTTTTTGCGTTTTGGTCAGCAGTTCATACACAGTTTTAGCACCAAGAAAAATTCCCAAGTATTCAAAACGTTCCGAGTTTATTAAAAAAAGCATCCACGCTTGTTTGGATATGAGATTGGTTAAAGCCATTTCAGCGATAGCGTCTCCTTGGCTATTTACCATCTAAGAAATTATTATAATCGTTCTCTGGTAAAAAGTTTACAAAGACTATGAGCTTTCGACAGACTGAACTGCTGTTTTCAACGGATAAAAACGTGTAAAGAATAAAAGCGAAAAGAAGTTTAAATATAACGAAAAATCTGTTATTATTATTGGTCAATGACGAATGCACAAATTGATTATAGAGTGCAATACACGAGTTGCTATGGAAACACATGCAGCCTTGGAGTAATTTTGTTATGAATACGAGAGCCCATAAACTCACGAAATGCGCTCAAGTTCATACATATCCAACGCGCACTCATGGAATAATAGGAAATACATGTAGTGATCAACCAACGACGGAATCAGCAACAAGATCGTGAAGACGTTAAAATAATTTTTTCAGTAACAGAGAGAAAGATATAAATCGGAAAGCGGCTTCAATATACTAAGTATCCTTCTAATGTGAGAACACACCGATAAAGCAAGAGAAGAAAGTTTCAAATTCAGATTAAGATTAAAAAAAAGGGGCGTCATGCACTCTCATATAAATACTAGAAATAAGAACAAATTAGACATTCTTCTGTTTAAATCTGCTACTGGTAACTTTAGCGGTCTTTTATTTCTCAAGCGGTCTGTCGCTATTCCTGTTTTAAGGGCCCACTGACGTATTTTTCGGGGTGCGTTACTAAAAATGTAATTTGAGAGAATTTGGCATTATTTTGGTCAGTTTCCAACTTTTGTAAAGCAATGACCCTAAATATGACGTAATCATGCCACGCCCATGGTCACGTTACCAATAAAAGAAAACTCCAAATTTGTCTACGTGCTACGCAATTTGTGTATTTAATCAGTGGTTTGATAATTTGTATTCGTTTTTGCATCCAGCCAAGCATGGTTTTCTTCTTATTTTGAAAAATGTTCTCTTTAAAGAGATAAACGATGCTGAAATACCCATAACATTTTCAAAAAATATGATTTGAAAAAAATCAATGCTTAGCTATATTCTGTATTTGGGGGTGAAACGTGCCATATGCAGAAAAATTAATTACATTTAAAGACCGCCGAAAATTTAACTTTTTCTCAAACCGAAAGTCAGTTCGTTTACGCATGCGCGGTTGATCTGAGGACGAGGGCGAGGAAGGGCGAAGAAAAAACCTTCGATGGAAACAACAGTTGGTGCTGTGATTTTTGGTTGTAAGTGGGTTTTCTGGTCAGCTCATGATGTGATGACGTCAGTCACCGGAAGTAACATTTCACTTCCGTAGCAACGCGCGCAAAATCCTTCTGTGGGCCCTTGAAGCTGAGATAAAGAAGCAGTATTAAGAGGCGTTCTTGAATTAGGAGCCATGTGATGTTCCTTGCCTTAATGAAGTTTGTAATGTTTTATAGCCGTCTGATTATCATTGTTATTACCAGTTTACATTCGGCAAGTACAAAAGCTCGGCCACCATACAGGCCGCAAGTCACTGGTCATTGTTTTACTAATACAGAATACAGAAACAACCCTAAACAGCTAACCTTGGGCCTAATTAGCCCTAAATAAATTGAATTTTGTAGGCCCAATTTTAACACTGGTAAACGGTTAGAGTTATTTCTGTGTTAATAAAACAGTAGACCTCTTTCATAATTGCGGCTAAATAAAACTATTAATTTGTCTTAGTGCTACGACAAGCAAATTTCAAAAGAATATTTATTTCAAAATGAGGGCAGTGGGTCTAATTATCTATAAAAATATTGAAGATCCGTTACCAGGATTCATGTTAAGAAAAAAGTAAAATCGTTCTCTGGTAAAAAGTTTTGAAAAAACTATGAGCTTTCGACAGACTGAACTGCTGCCTTCAACGGATAAAAATGTGTGAAGCCTAAAAGCGAAAGAAATTTAAATATAACGAAAAATTCGCATAAATTAAAGGGTAAAAGCATGTAGTGGAAAGAATGT
>NC_090871.1:66823986-66831486 GCF_036669935.1 Montipora foliosa | reverse complement strand
CAGTCTCATCGCGTAGACGCAAACCAAGAATTGGACAACACTCTTCGGAACGGGCACTGTACACATTCATTGAACAAAACCGTGTCTCACAGAACGGCTTTTCCTGAAATATTAAAGACAGTTGAAATTCTTAAATTATAGATAATATCTTTCTCATAGATGATCAAAATGGCATGCGACCTTGTTTAACCAACTATCACTGTCCACATCATCTGGCCTTCTGCAATGTCCAGACCAAACGATGCCAGTGCAAAACAGGCTTAATTGGAAAAGGAGTTCATTGTGAGCCTGGTAAGATTTAGTTTTACTTCTGCAGTTTCTTAAACCTTGCAAGGGTCGTGACAACAAGCGACACTTGTAGCATTGCAGAATTGCAGTATTCAGACAATCTTAAGCTTAAAAAAAGCTCAAGATTAACTCTCGATGGTTGTAGAACAAAGGTCACAGGTCCAAGTTATACCTTGTAAATTGCGATACAGTTCAATTGATACCATAATTAGCCACAAAAATTTCGTAATTCAGGCCTCACCCACACACAAATGCGTATTAAAACTCTGCGTTTTCATCTTGGCGAAAATGAAGCAAAATATTACACATGGGACCCAGACAAACTGAATGATCATTAATATCTACATCTTTCGCATAATTTCGATAAAATCCAAGACATCTTAGTGCTGTTATAATTACACAATAAAATAATACAATTAAAGCATTTTTACCTGAAGTGTTGTTTGTGCTCAACAAAAAATGTTAAAAACAGTTTTCAAAACTTTCCAGTCCACGCATCTTTCGTCATCGTTTTCAAAAGTCTTTGTTTTCACCTATCCACACCAATATGTGGGTAGAGGTTTCCCTTTTTTCCTGTCCGAACTGCGTTTTGAAAACATAGGCTGCACTTTTGAAACCATTTCCAAAAGTCTTCTTCTACGTCTGCATTTTCGGGTGTTGATAACTTGAAAATCTTGCTTTTTCAATCGAAGGCTCATCTGCATTGATGAGACCCGATCAGATAAAGAATAATGATTAATCTACCCATACAGATCTCCCTCTCACATTATTTTTGTCGATAATAGAATCTGGGCGCATCGCATGCAAGACACACAGCGAATGTCCTGGTTATTCATACTGTAAGGATACTGTTTGTCATTGTAAATTCGAACTTCTTGGTAATGGGAAACTCTGCTTTAGAGGTAAGAAAATTTCCTGCGAATTTAATTACAATACAATACATACTTAATTGAGCACTTCCGGGCATAGAGTCTTCTCAGGGCCAATGAAACACAATCAACAAAACGACAGAATAAAACAACAACAACAACTGTTAACTATGAGGCCAGTTTCGTATTCTAACGGTTGGACTGGATCTAGCATGAAATGGAGGCTAATGCGTGCAAATTAATTTGCATTCGAAAAGATTTGCCCGCATTAGCCTCCATTTCATGCTAGATCTAGTCCAGCCGTGAGAATTCGAAAATGGTCTATTCAAACCAGTTGGCTATTTACAAGTGCAGCCGAGTATTTGAACCAAGGACTTCCAGGAACAAATTCAACGAGTGGTCAGAACGAGTCTCGAACCCGGAATATCCGGGCCCTAACCACTGAGCTGCACTGCCTCCTTAGTTTTATCTAAATAGCAGTAATATGGAGTTTAAGAAATGATGACGGCTACGGCAGCGAAAATTTACTGAAGCTCCTTCAAGACATAACTTTGTGCTGTCTTTGATGCCTTGCAATTATTCCAATCTCGTTAATGTTGTACATTAAAGGCGAAGTATCCAAAAACATGAATATTACAAATGTTTTCCCGGCCACTCCAAAACACTGACGTAGCTGCGTGGCTACATGCAAAGTTAACAATGGAAAAAAGAACTAGGGTATACCTCGCTCTTAAAGCGTTGAAAAGTGTGAAGCATCGCACAGCGATGATCGTCAAGTACAATCGAAACTTATATTGTCGTGTAGCCGCAAAGACGCGAAGCCGCGTAGCTACGGCAACTTATTGGCTAAGCGAGTGAGGGTGACTGAGCAAGTACGCTGTTAACGTGCAAATGCTTAAACTGTGGCTACGCATTTTTGCGGCTACGTGGCTAGGTAAGTCAGTGACTATCATCGCTATGGGATCCCTAACCCTTTTTGGCGCTTTAAGAACATCGAGGTATTTTGCCCTTGTTTGAACTTATCATATATAGCCACGTGGCCGCAATTTTTTTGATGTGTTTTGGAGTGCATGGCCGAGTATTCTACTTGGAATACAGTCAACACCCACATTTAAGAACCCAGAATTTAAGAACCCGTTAGGCTAAATATCTCATTTTAGACGACCCCCCCCCCCCACCCCCCTTACATAAGAACCAGTTTAGCCTAAAAAATTAAACAGGTTCTTATTTTAGAAAATGACCTTGAAATTTCAAGCGTCTGGAACAAATTTTAAACTGTATGGGGATCCGCTCTCTTACCTCACCCGCTCTTAGTTTCTTCCATTTTTGGCAAAATGCAAATTTTAGACATCTGACGTTTGCAGTATCTCCCTGTTAGACAGATTTCGCATCACGTTTTGAATAAAACGGCAAAAGTCGGCCTGCCGTTTCACGTTTCACGTAAAATTAAATGCAGTGAAGCTTGTTATGTTACTTAAGCGGCTTCGCGTGATCCACGGCAACTTGGAATGAACTCTGTTCATTTCGTGTATTCCAAAACAAACACTCGGAGGCTTCTAAACATTCATTGTAGAAAAAGACGCTATATAAAATGAAAATCCTTACCAGTCAAATTTTGCGAGTTTTGATGAAGTCGTTTTGTGAGTGAAGAAATTGCGGTCAGGAGTCAGTTGTGAACGATCTAGAACCATGAAACCTAATTTTTCCTTGTTTGACTCACCGGATAATGGTTTTGGGGTTCTCCTTTAGGTTTTTTTTCTTCTTCAAACAACTTGTTATGTAGAAGAAAACGAGAAGAAAATTCCATGTATACGGCAAACGCGAAACGGCAAACGGGAAGCGTTAAGCGTTAAGCGGCCACCGGCAAACGCCAAAAATGGAGGGAAAATCATGGTCACGTGCTCACTTTTGCCGTTCGCGTTTCAGTAAACGTGATAGTAAATATCTCTAACGATAATGACAATGGTTGTGACCAAAGTGATGACGGCGATAAACAGATCCGAAGTCTGTTTCCCGAGACATCCGCGACCATTAAACGTGGCTTCATACGAACTTATCTGGCATTGTCAGGGCATTGTGTAATGGCCTGAATGGCGGCTGTTGGGTATTCAGTCTGGCTTTCCGAGTCGTAATCTTCATCTAACAGGCCATTGGATTCTCAAGAAACTGTAGAATCTATCCCACGCTCCTTGTTTTAGGGCAAGATTTACCAATTTCCTTGCTTCTGAAACGAGAAGCCGTAATTCCACTTCAAACGCCATTTTGAATTGTTCTCATGTTGCGGGCATCTCTGCAAACAGACATCTGTTTTCGTGACACCTACTGTAAAAATAACTTACCTAACATTAACATATTCCGAGGGCTAGACAAGGCGACTCCCTCTTTGTCTCCTAAATTTTCTCTTAAAATCCTCCCTCGAACTGATTGAGCTTCGGTATAAGTGTTAGGGTCTGCGCATTAGCTCCATCTATGTGATTTGCTTGTCTTGATTTTTTTTCTGATAAAAGCTCCCCGAAAAAAGTGCAGAAACAAGTCACATTGTCATGCATTTGCTCGTTGTATGAACGGATATTGTGTCTGCGAAGATGGACCTGGAAACGGTGCACATTGCCGAAAGAGTAAGTGTGAAACTTGTTTCATTTTTACGTTTAAGAAACTGAGACTACAGAACGATCGACCAATAGACAGACTGTGTCAGTGCAAAACGCCAACCCTAAATTATCTTAATTAGCTGTCTGAAGCAGAGAAATCAAATGAGGAATGCCTAATAAAACACCAACATCACAATTTTCAGGCGAGAACTTGTGGGACGAACTGACACTTCCACTTGAGCCTGTCGGCCGTGATCGACCCTGTACCAGAATAGCCATTTTAATTGCAGCTTCTGACACTGAAGTGGGGTCTCTTATTACTAGCACTGACCAAATGCTTCAATGAGGTAATATTTGACTCCATTCTTCTGTTAACCAGGATTTGATCTTTGCTATCCAGTTGATCCATGCGGATTCAATAATCACTGCGCAACCGATCTTTTAACAGGAGATCTGTGGTGCATTTGTAGGATTGGAGTTGATAAAGATGGGAACTGCGTAGGTAAGTTCATCTTTAAAGTCAAGTATCGCAAATCAAAAGATTAAAAAACTTACAGTGGAAACGTAACGGTGGAAGAATTTATGTAAGAAGATTGAAGTACAAACATCTCTTCAATTGAATAGAAAGCGGTATCAAAACAGTAAGCGAATTAAAAACAACATTTTTATCGCGACCCAAAAAAAGACACACGGATTCAAAGCAGTCGGTGGAAGCATAACGTAACCCAAAATATTACCAATTCATAGCAATCAGTATTGTAAGCATACAAGGAAATTGAATGAACCCGAGTACATTTCGTGCGTGATTTGTGGGCACGAGTCATGTATTTAAATCTTTTAAAATTGCACTCTCCTACAGCTCGTACAATTTGAGTAAGAAAACATCCCAAGTGGCCATGAATCACGAAATGCACGAGGAAGTTATTTATTATAATTATATACCTGCAATCACCAACTAGGAGCAGTCGTGGCTCAGTTGGCTAGTGCGCGGCTTTCGGAGCGAGAGGTCCCCGGTTCGATCCTCGGTGACTTCAACGTCTGTTTCGAATTTCCTCTGATCCATGTAGCTATAGCTTTAAATATCCGTAAAACGGAGCACTGACAGAGGGAGGGGGGTAAAGGGCGCAGTCCGTCAGCTTCCATTGAAACCAGCCTCGTAGCTTGAAGGAACTACCGACGTTAAATAAAGTTACTTGACTTGACTTTACTTTTACTCAACAAAACTACTCAATTGCTATTTCCATAGCAACTTCCGTATTGTGTTCCGAACCTCTTTTGCACTCTGTAACCAATTTATGCATTCGTCATTGAACGATCAGAAACGCGATATTCTGTTGAAAATATTCTCAATAAACCAAAATATTTGACCCGCTTCTAACAATATATTTAATATATATATATATAATGATCTGGTCAATTCTATTTTCTTCTTCCTAAGAGTGCTTTACAGACGGCCACTGCGCCCATCATAAAGCAAGATGCGTAAATCACAGATGTGAATGCTTTGATGAAATGTACCGAAGCGAGGGTCGTTGCACCAACTGGGGTAATTTCTCTGTTAATTAAACACTAATAAAGAGATTATCGCTAGGATCCTACAGCCTTACAACATCTGTGATGCTCACAGACCCATCACTACCTTACGAAAACCACTGACTAATGTAAAAGACTAAGCCCAACCTAAGGACAGACGAGGAACAGTTTATAAGATCAAATGCCGCGACTGCCAGGCCACTGATATCGGTGAGACCGGCAGAAATTTGAACGCTAGACTGACTGAACTCAGACGAGCGACAAGGAACGGTGACATCAACAATAACATTGCTGAACACCATCTACAGACAAACCACAGAATCGACTGGGACTCTCCTGCATGTGTTACCTACAGCACTAACTACTACCAACGGATCGTAATGGAAAGCTGGTTTACCAACTTCGAACAGGCACCAATAAACCGATGCCTACAACTTCCCGCACCCCACGAACGACTCATCGACGAAATCAACAACAGACAAACAACACACTGATTTACTCTTTCATAATACTGCCCAAAGTAATCAACGATACAAGTACAGACCTTAAACATATAGACGGATCGAAATGCACCAATCACTAGCTGTTTAGTCTTCACAGCCAATTAGATCTAGGCTAAACTGACAATCAATCAATAACATCTCGAATAAGTTGACCAATGACATCTATGACCGGAGTCTTTATAGTCTTTCTTTGCTGTGATACAGAGAGAGTTCAAAGCAAAGCGGAAATCTGAATCTCGGGGGAAAAATTTTGCGTTGCAGGCGTGAAGCCTAAAACGTGCGTAGGCGACAGAAACTGCCATCCTGACGCTAAGTGCATAGACGGAAATTGCATTTGTCAAGGAAGACGCCTTGGAGATGGAGTGTTCTGTCGAAGTAAGGCACCTGAATATTTTACTATGTGTAAGATGCGATATATTTTGAAATATTTCATATTGTGCGTGTTGGTTTGAAGGACACGGGCATGCCGCATTGGTCAATCTACCCCAACCCAATTATTTTTTGTCAGAAAGGTGACTAGTTTGTGTATTTTTTTTTCAGAGGGGTTAGATTGTATGGACTGGCAAAAAGACAGCTGTGGTCCCCGTGGTATATGTCTAAGGGATCCTTTCCTAAATCACCTGAGAGATTGCAAATGCTTTCCAGGTCATTACTATCTCGCGCACATCGCAGAGTGCGTAGGTAAGGACAAAATTTACGATCGATTGTTTACTCAGGCAAACGTTGCTAGGAGGAGTGGAAAGAGGAAGTCGTAAATAATTTTAAGATCATAAATTATCAGGGGTTTTGCGTAATGCATTCCACTGGTAGGAATTAAGAACTTTTTAAGGACGTTCGCGCGAAAATTTTTCAACATTGATTTTTTTCTGAAACTTTTACCACTGTAAGATGATAAGTTAGTTATGTCAGAAATGTAAAGAAAATGGGGGGGTCACCGACATCGTTTTGGAGAGAACATGCCCGGAAAAACACCCAAAATGTGACAAAATCGGGCTTCGTTAGCGAAAAAGGCCAGTGTCTGTAAACCCAAATATATTGCAATTAAATCTTTAAAGTGAAATCTTCTCTGCCAAATATTGTTTAAGTGGACTTATTAAGTGAATTTAGTCAACTGTTGAGGTTCCTTAAAGATCAAATTCGCATTTAGCGACCACAGTCTCACGCGCCTTGCAGCCGCAAGATGGCAGAATTTGATGTCCCGTGAGCAGAAATCTTGACATTTTTTTAACTTCCCACATTGATTTTTTGTTCATTTTTGGACAACGTGGAGATGATTGTAAATAAAATCCGTTTCTGGAAAGAAAAATAGGGGTCACCGAAAGTCCAAGACCGTTAAATCCAGGCAAAGCTATAGCAATGGCCTTTCGCCCTGTCATTTCTCATTTTATTACTTACCGCGCGCGCTCGTGTATGACGTGGCGAGTGCATTTGCGTGCGCAGTAAGGATGCGCAGAAACAATTGGCGCGAACGTCCTTAAGGGATTCTTATCACGAATTTACAATAAACAAACGTTTTGAAGTTCAAAGTGGTCCACATATGACGCCAAGTCTGCGAATGGAACCCACGAGCCACGTACATTAGTGGGATACGGAGGCGAGCTCTCACCACTGCGCCACCCTGGTATCCTTAAATAGATGAGTCCCATACTTGTCCGAAAAAACTGATCCTGTTGGTTGACAGAAAGCTGGAGCATCCAATAATAATAAAAATAATAA
>NC_090871.1:66806486-66821486 GCF_036669935.1 Montipora foliosa | reverse complement strand
TACTTTCGACGCTCAATTGAAAACCGCTCTAAAAAATCTGAATGTACATTTAATTTAACAGAATGCAAAACCAATGAGGAATGTGGAGTTTCCGGTTATTGCCAGTATTTTCTCTGTAAGTGTAAAGATGAACTGATCAAAAAGGGATTCACAAAAACATGTTTACCTGGTAAGATACGCATTACAGATTTTTATACTTGAAGTCTGAGTTACTTAGAAAATAAATTAAAATGTTAGCTCGCGCTAAAATTAGGAATTTGATTCAATCAAGAAATTCCTTTTCTTAACAGCCCCTTTACAGAAGTGCAAGTCTCACAAGGAATGTCATGAAAAGGCAAAATGCTTTATGGGAAAATGCATCTGTCAGAATAACTTCACAGGAAATGGAAAATTCTGTAGGGGTAAGTAAAGAAGGTACACATCACGGATAACCTCAGCTTTGAGTATGATTTTGAAATTGTAAAAACCAGGTGCTCGTTTCTCGAAAGTCCCGAAACGTTACGGGATATTTTCGAATATTACATTTCCCTTTCATGATATCAAGAACGGAGAGTGTTTTTAAAGTCGTCAAACTCCACAGCACAGTCATTTTTCTTTGAAGTTTTGCTACCTTGAAAAGATGTTAAAAGATCGACTTTCCAAAAAAGGCGATTGACATGCAGTTTCACAAATGGCTTTTCGGTGCCGAAACGTTTTCGGGACTTTCGAGAAACGGGCCCCAGTCCCCAGTCGTCCGAGGGGTGGATAGCACTATCCACTGAATAACTCAATTGATTTTGCTACTGTGTATCCGCTGGATAGTGATTTAGCTAGTGGATAGTTATCCACCCTTTAAACAAACAAGGCCAGGGAATTATCAGTAACAAAAATGGAAGTTATGACAGAACGAAATGAGGTAGGAGAACTATGTTTATATCTGATCACATGAAACAGCCTCAAATTCAGTCTCCTTGTTTTTTCACCTTCTTCGATCTTAGCCAGATTCTTGACGGTAAAAAGAAATAAGAAAGGAGCCAGAGATCTCGAATTATTGATGAGAATAAACCCATCCTCAACAAATTTCCATGTGACCAGCTGATCAGTCTCTCTTATTGATAACAATGAAAATTAAGAGATTGAGAGAGCCTGGTTCCAAGCCTCGATCGTGTAAGGAAGAGTGGAGTCAATTTTAATATATTTGTCTTTGAACATGGACACTAAGGGAAAGATGGTGATAAATTTCACCAGGAAGACCTATAAAAAATAAAATATTTGGCTAATTACTAATTTTTATCCTCATCCATTCATCAATTCATCCTTTGAGCGATAAAAAAACAATACACCTCTACTGCAATAATATAGTTGTTTTTTTTTTTACGAAACTTAAGCATTGTAAGTTCCCATTCATACGAAGGCTTTTCTGAGTTGCTAAAACATGGCTTATGTAACGTGACAATGCCCTGTTTAAAAGAAGACACCAACAGAGGTTAATTTCTCGACCCCTTTACCATCGCCTATTTTCTATTTCATTGTTGTCATCTTGCGCATCGCTTGAACGCTTTTGTCCTTAATATTTGATTCTTCGGCGTCAGGTTAAATTGTGAATTGAAAACACGTTTCGATTTTTTATTAGAGGGTGAACTGTGTTCTAAAGAACAAGTGGAGCAGTGCGGTCCTAATTCCAAATGCATTAGCGATCCTATTATTCCTGACAAACCAGTCTGCAGATGTCTTAAGGGTTACAGAATGTTCAATGGGAGCAAGTGTGTTGGTAAGTAAAAAGGATAAGATTATGTTAGTAGTTAGGACGCGGTTTCACGCAGGCTAAGATCAGTCTTGACAATGATCAAAGCACGATTGTGAACTCTCGTGATTCCCCGATTGATGCTGTTCTGATTAATCCTACTTATTTTTTTTAACGGATGCTTGAAGTTTTCTTTTTGAGTCAATGTGCTGTCCTGGGCGTGGTCGGGCACTTCTGAATTAAAAAAGTTTTCTAGGAGCGAACTATCGACTACCCTTATGTTGAAACTACTATTTTTTTCGGAGTTAGTCTGTTTTTAAGGTTAAAAAAGTTATTGAAACCAATGCGTTCGTAGGGAATAACGCCGGATAGGTTACTGTTTAGAAACCTATGTACCTAGATATGATTCAACCAAGTTTCTTTGAGTTAGTCATGCAAGAATAGTTGAATATATTGGAGAAAAATGAAACCTCGTAATGAGTCTGTTCGCAATGCCTGTTTTCCTTGTTTTCCACAGATGTTGACGAATGCAAGACTTTGAGGGCAAAGTGCAAAGATAGCCGCTGTGTTAACACAGTTGGGTCATACGCCTGTACTAATTGTAAACATGGTTTTATTGATGGACATCACGGAGAATGCGTAGGTCAGTCCGCAAGTTACTGAACAAATAACTTAGGTACTTTGAGCCCGCGATCTACATGGTTCAACAACATACAGAAAAAGCATTCACAGTGACCATGTACGTTAGTGCTCTAAATAAAAAGCTATCTTAGTGTATCGAACTATCTCCATTGAACTATTTTCTCCGGAAATTAAAATGCCTACTTTTTGGAAACATGCGAGTTGAAATGCTTCTGCTCTTGGATCAGCTTTGCATCCATCTACTAAAACCATCTTGCTTTATGCCGTGAATTTACACCAAGTGATCTCGTTTCTTAGCGATAAGTGTGACTTGAAGATGAAATGAGTAGAGAAAACATGAAGAAGACTGGTAAAAGACTAAAATCCGAGTATTTTCCTTTACTCTGCTATCAATATTCGTTAACTAACCAAACTAACAAACCAAGCTTCTTAAATTTGCTACATTTCAAAATTATTTTGATTGACGTATTCATCATTTTCACTAAAAGGCTAACTGTTCTGAGATCGAAGCTTGCACTTAAATACTACAGATTGGCTGGGAACAGTAAAACAATATTCCTTTCTGAACATAATGTCTTTAGTAACTCTGTATCGGAGCCCACGTAACTATGTCAGTCACATAGGGAATAGGAAAACTCCATTGTGTAATACACCACGAAGTGTGTGAGGAGTTTTGAATGATAGACAACCTTGCTCATAATATTTTTGTCTTTTGTTTAAGCCATGGATGAGTGCGGTGGTTGTGGTGAAAATGAAGAGTGTTATGAAGGCGAATGTTATTGTGCTGACGGATATGACTTCAATGCACTCGGCCAATGTTTCTTGCCAGATGAAGGTGAGACACAGGAATTACCAAACCGAAACAAATTCAGCACGAAGCAGCATTTCAAAGTTGTCCTGTTTGTGATGATAGTGAGATTTAGCACCGTTTTTCGCAACATAGTTGCTGCTTATCATACTAGTAGTAATCTCGAGTTATTGAATAGCGTTCGGTGATCGCTTTGGTAGCAAAGGGGGAGGGGTAGGGAAGGAAATAATCTTATAGGAACAAAGAATCATCAGGTGCGCGATCGACATTTGCGCATATGACGTATCAATTCACGTATGACGTAATTCAAGATGGCGCGGAAAAAGCAGACAAACGAAAAAAAACGAAAAAAGCATGAAACCAGGAGTCATAATCAGGGTTATGGCTTCTGATGAACTTCTTCCGACTAGTTTCCTCTCTCTTTCAAGAATTTGCTCAATATGTGTACCCAAAAGGTAAGGAACGAGCTTAAATCACAGACTGAAATTCCATTGAGTTAAGGTTTTCCACCGCGCATCTTATACTGGCATGACATTGCGACTTCGAAGATGGCGGCGTTTCGGCTCGCCGGCTATCTGAAGAGAGAAAACAAAGGCCGCTTTCGCTGTTCAAAAGCTTTTAAGGACAATCACGATAACTCTTCTCCGTTAAGAAATTGTTGTTTTGAAATTCGCCCCAGTCCTTTCGAGGAAAATGATTTATACATTTGTCGGCGTGTTGCGAAGAAACGAGCACGATAACCACCCCTTTTTACTGGTGTTATTTACTCATAATAGGTACAGGGAAAACATATTTTAAGGAGAAAAAAAGTTGGATGGTAGAAGTTGAAGTATTTACATATAAATGACGTGAAATTGCACTTGGAGCCAGACACTAAGTGCAAGGTTAGGACTGTGGCGGTCCAATTTGATTACGTTTTTTTTACAAGATTGGGCAAATTGAAATCACTTTACTAAAAGATTATAGCCCGGACAAAGAAGTCGGCTCACGTTTTCAGTAATACTTAGTAGCTTTTGCTATATAGCAATAATTTTTCCGCTTGATCAATCTTCGAACGCTTCTCGCGTAATTCGGTAAAAAACACTTAGAATAAGGGGGATACAGCACGATTCAACAAGCACTGTGACCCCATCTTTTTATTGTGCCGATCTTCCACGATCGGGTTGCTTCTCATGACAGTTAAAATCTTTTTGACAAGCTATTGACTCTCGTTTGCCTTTTCACTGATGATTTCGGTAGACCCACCGATTAATCTCTCCACTAAATTTCTACAAAAGCGGTTTCAGGAACATCTGAAAATATGCGATCACTGATTTCTGCTCATTTTGAAATTGCTGTCTTTTTTTCCTTGCAGATTCATTATTGTCCAATGGCCGTGCCAACCCGCGCTCCGCCCAGCGCTTTCTCAGTTGCCTGTGGATGTTCTTTCTCGGGTCCTTGGTTCACTAAGCGATTGGAATTGCTATAAAACAAGTCCAGGCAGATTTTATGTGTTAACTCCAACCTTCTAGAGACATCCAGACGATATCTGGACATTAACTGGAAAAATATCAGTTCAATTCACCTCTCTTTGCAATAAAAAGTACTCCTTTTTATGCACCGTTTTTTGACGATCGAGTTTGCGTGTGACCACAGGTGATCTTTTCCCTTTAAATGTTTTATAACTGAAAAAATACCTTCCCTTGAAGGCAATATCAATGTAAAAGCTCATTGTCCGCAAAAATGATGAAGTTCGGGAGGATGTTATGCAGGAATACCTTATTCGTTTTTCAGTGACAGAGGTTTTATACTCCTGTTCTCTCTTTTCACCAAAAGCTCGAATCTATTGTTCGCGTGAAAAACCTGGAGAAGAACTCCAGAATCGAAATTGCAGAAACACCGTTAGTTTTACATTTAGCGCCTGAGAAAACCCAGAAATAAGATTTCCAAAACATAGCGAAACGCGACGAATCCCAGAGAATTTTAGACCCATATGGATTTACGCTCAAAACAAGTAATGGTTTACTTATCAAACCAGGAAATTAAAATTCAGTCGCTGTGTCTAACATACGGTAAGCAATAGCAGCACGAAATTTGCGCATGCAGAGACCAAGTCTCCAAAGTAGAGGATGTCAAAAGCGGGATCAGTAGTGGTACTTCTGGACGCGTTGCCAGAGCAACGATGCACCCCGAGATTTCCACCCACGGATCGCTTGTACCAGCCACTAGGTCCCAAACTAGGTTTCAGAGAGCGAGGGAGGGAAAAGTCGGCCCCTATTAAAACACATCACTTTCCTTCGCCCCGGATGGTTCCTCATCTAATGTAATATAACATTCCGATCCACATATACTACACACATTTTCGTCACCAGAGCCTCGGATGTCATGTCTGCGCATGACCGTAGGCTCTGGGAAACTCTACTTGCACCGTAGGGTTCATCTAGCTAAAAATTGGCTATTTGAACCTTACGGCGTCTGCTCACTCCTCGTACTAACATGAACGCACCAATTAGAGACGCTTTTTATTGCTCTTCACGAAAACCAATGAGAAGAAACTTGTATCAGGGTTCCCCAGAGCTCTTATTTGCAAAAGAGAAGAGCTCTGGGGTTGAGACTGATATTACACAGTGAAGGCATTTCTGCATTTTATATGGTTCGCACTTGTGCAGATTGATATGAAGTCCACGTACATGGGCTTATCTGCTTATTTTGCCTGTCAGAAAAGTGACTTGAAGACAAGCTTTTTTCACGCTTATATTAAAATTTAATTTTTTTAAAAAAGACTACGTTTTCGCAAAGCTGAAGGGTAGCATTACCATTTCTAAGACTTCAAGGGAGAGTGGACACAGGTGACTTCAAGGGAGAGTGGGCCCAGGAGAAATAAGAAGTGAGTGGGCCTTGGGGAAGTGAGCAAGACTTGATCTCACTCCTATGGTTTTCTTGTCCTTCTTTTCTCACCCCCCCCCCCCCCCCCCGCCCCCCGGGTTTTACTCCTCGCCCCAGATTCTCCACTTGTTCGTCCCATATGAAGACCAGATTTGCTGGGCCTCGAACATTGTGCTTTTCTGTGCCAACTACCGCCGGAAAGCGGGTTAACAAACGTTCTACGTCTTCTGTTTTTCTTCTGTGAGGAGCAAAATTCATTTTTCGTCACTAGAATTTCAGATCTTTTCTCTGAGCCCAAAAAGACAAAAAAGCTCTGGTATTGAAGACACCGGAAGTTTGTAGTTCGTGCCTGCGCAAATGAGACGGAAGTGGATTATGTGGTCCATCATGGAAGAAAAACAAATTTAGACCACAATTCTCGGCCACGCGTGGCTTTTTGCGAACAGTGACATCTTGAGTGATAATTGCGCGTGATTATTGCTCGAAGGAATTGCTTGGAATTAATTTTGATGACGTGAATAAAGGCCGGAAACTCATTTTCATTGGCGCGCACAACGCCAAGCTAACAATCCATAGTCACCAAAAAACGTGGGTTCTACACTTCAAACAAGGAACGGTGGTTCGTTTTACTTAGCCCATCGTGATGGCAAAGCACGCGGTCATTTTGATCCTTGTAATCGCTGAACTGATATCAGGAAAAGGTTAGGCCTCTGCCTCGCGGTTACACACTCCTTCAGTTGTTACCGGGAAATATTTGATAAGGCAAATTATAGCTATGTGAATTGCACTTGCTCTACGGGGTTGAGAAATTTTGTTAGTCTGAAAAACCAAGTTTACTCTTGCTTATTTATATCAAATTGCACTCGATATCATGTGACACCGTTACAAACTAACCACTTCATTCAATTTTGCAAGGTAGCACTGTCAATTTAAGGCCCTTTTCACCTCCGTGGAAAAAAACGCTGACTGTTACTTGATTTATGGCCCTCGAACACTGTTAGAAAGTGGTGTGTATCACTTTGTAACTAAGTAACAATACCCGCGTTCCGTCTTTGCTCTCCAAACTCAGCCCAAAATTCTCCCAAAAACGTTGCGGGATTTCAATTTCCCGAGATCGAGGCCCCGAGTTGGGCGAGGCCGGTTGTGATTTAATTATAAAGGTTTATATTGCTTCATTTCAGCAAATAAACAACGACAGAAAACCTGTGAAAACGACTCTCAGTGCCCATCTTACTCTGCCTGTAATGGGAACCAGTGTGTTTGCAAAGGGGATCTTGTAGGATCCGGAGATTTCTGTGAGCTTGGTAGGTATTTTCAAAAACAGTTAACAAATTCGTAATACCCATAACAGATGATATTTAGATCAGTGCATATACTCCTTTCGTTAACCGTTAATAAAACCGGGTTTATCATGACTTTGAGATTGATTTGCAGTACTTAATATCATGTAATATAAGGGGCGTAGCGTGTAATTTCAGTAATAAAGATGCCCAGATCGACAAATACAAACCATGGAGTGGAGTAATCTCGATTTGGGTTAGAGGGTAGGGGATATCCTGAGCGACAACAACAGAAATAAATGGTGAAATAAATGGTGAAAAGGACGAATTAGCCATCCCTTGTAATGATTAAGAGTCTTCCCAGAAACATTTTTTTTTTCAGATTTTGGCTTTCTGCCCAAATGCATACTCGGATAGCCGATTGAAAGCAACAATGATAGCTTCGTTTTCAAACCCCAATCTGACAATTAAACAGATTTGTCCTCAGGAGAAATGCCACCCCCACATATAGATAACTCTAATCAAAGGAAATACCGTTTACAATATCTTTTTCTTACTTTTCAAAGTCCGTGTAATAATGCAAGTAATTTTATTAAACACAAGAAAGATTATTTGTTAGTTGCTTGGTGACGGTGAAAGGACTCTGAGAAACTAGCTAATTATATCCACTTTCCACTCCGGCACTGTCCCGCTTTAACTCTGAATTTTAATACCGCTCTGTTTTAGCAAAGCCAATCGAATGCTCTAATCATGACTTTTGTGGACCTGATGCCACATGCATAAACGGAAAATGCCTTTGCAGGGGAAAAACAGTTGGTGGAGGGGAGAAATGTCGCGGTGAGTTTCAATCGGAATTAGCAATGCATTAACAAACCCATTTGGCTGATACTTTATAAAATCATTTGAATCCTAGCTTGACATTCTAAATGAAAGAATCTTAATTTCAAATTACGTGCCAGAGACAAACGAATTAAACAAAAGAGAAAATGTTTCATTACTTGTGCGCCATTTCAAAGAACGAACAGACGTGTATATGTTGTCGGTCAAATCCTGTCATCATTTTTCCTAGGTTGAATATGCACTCAAGCTAGTTTAAAGCACCTATCAACCCCCCCCCCCCCAAAGGATTGAAGAACCCTCCTATTATACCTTCTCTCAATTGTAAGCTCTTTCTTACGCATCTCAGCACATCTTCTCAATGTTTCGTATCATCTTATCGGTTTGATATTCATGTATAATATCCAAAAATGATCCTAAGCTGACCCTAATTTTTCTCTGGGCTTAATTTAGGCTCCAACAAAGGTTTCTTCAATTCATCCGAGCGCGTATTCAACCTATGTATATGTACAAACGGATTCAACCTGAGAAGAGACTTGAACGGCAACAGGTACACAGACAGAAATTAATCAATACGAGCGGACGGACGAATAAACCAATGAAATATTAAAAGATGTATGATGACCAGCGATTTTATTATACTTGGTTATTTGTTTCCTTCCCTCTGGTTTGTGCTCAGATTCCCTCCTATTTCTCATCGATAACAGAATTGTGATTGTCTGCATGCGATATAATTTGTCCGGCAGCATCACTCTGAAATGTGTGCTAATTATTCTAGTTGATTTCAGAATACCAGTTATGTCCACGAGACAAAAATTATTGTGGGAACAGCAAAGTTTGCTTGGTTGATCCATTATTTCCTGATAGTTGCGCTGGTGAGTTCACCATAAATCGTAATATACAGATTTAGCCGAGCCTAAGAGCGGAGCTCACGGGTTATTCAATCTTACAATAAGTCAACCCGGCTTGATCCTTCGATCCATTCGAAACCCAGTACTTGGTAAGCGGTCAACTTAAACCTCGATGAGCTCTTAACTCGAGCCCGCGATATGATCACGTGATACTGGTCAGCGGATACCTTGTTTGACAGGTGTCAGTTGACCATAACATGGATGTCTAGTATAAAAAATGAACGTTGTAAACTAGCTGAAATATGGCCAAAAATGTTAGGCACAAGTATACAAGTATTGATTATTATTATTGTTATTGTTATTAATCATAAGAAACTGTAGCAAACATTGCTAAAGAGTGCTCAATACACGTTTGTGTAGAGCGGTGTATAGAATTAAATGACTAAATGAAAACACTCAAGATTCCCTGCGACTCTGAGTTTCGTGCGTATGCACTCATCAGGCAGATTTAATGAAGAACAGACTTATTAGCTAGCTATATATACATATTTACGATGAGTAGAACAATGGGGTCCTGATTACAATGGGTGAGAAGGGCGGAACTGGGGGTGTGGTGTAAGACTGGCTGAGCTAAAACAAGCGCAATACAATAGCTATTGTGTAGGATAAGCCTTAATTGTTCTTGAGATAAAACTTGTTTTCATGTCGGCATTTGGATACAAGCTCGGATCGTTTGTTCAGTAGATTGTTGTTGCTGCGTTTAATTATATGAAGTTTTTCTGCTAAGCATAAATCACATCTTTTGCTTGATAGGGGCGGGCTCTTGCAATGAAGATCCTTCAGTCAATCTGATGTAGTTCTTGGTAGTGGTTTGATTGGCTGTCGTAGAAGTTATTTGTGCATTATAGATCAGGCTGGTGGTTAAGCATTTATTGTCGAGAGGGCAATTTTGTTGGGATCTGCAGCTACATAGTTTGTCGCTATTGTCGTTGACGATGTTATTTGATAAGATCTTCTTGTTATGCTTGTTTATTATGGCTCCCATATTCTCCATACAGCTGTAACTTACTTTGATGTTGTTCATGTTGAAAAGGGTGTGATACTTGTGTTGTTGAGGGAAGTGTTTAGATACGAGCTTAACGAAGGTTTTGCCGATGTTAGTCTTCAAGCTGCTGTTAAAAAGGGGGATTATACCAGATAATCTCTGACATTTCCTGCAACGAAGAAGAATTCAACAAAGCTAAGACTACCTACGACGACGATCTCAAATCCAGTGGATACACAGCAAGCCTTTCCTACAACAAACACACACAAAATGATCGACCAAGTAGAAACCGCAAGCGTAACATTATCTGGTATAATCCCCCTTTTAACAGCAGCGTGAAGACTAAGGCCCTTATGGCCTCGCTTTCAAACGTAAAATTCAAAAGAACATTTAACCTTGAACGAATTTGCATGGAAACAAAAGAATACCAAAATGGCGGCCATTTTGGGATAAGGTGTATACATGGTCGTAGGGTGACCAAAACCAAATTTTCTCGTTACCTTATTTTCTGGAGCTACGCTGTTAGTTCATAAAAAATGTTCATTAGTCAGTAGGTTACCCTAGCAAAGGAAAGTCTCTCACGGTATTCCAGTAATACGCTCGGTTTCTATTTCAGAACTAGACGAATGTGAGAAGCAAGGAAAGTTTTGTCCTCGATTCGCGATCTGCAAAAAGACTACTCCTGGACCGTTTGATTGCTTCTGTATTGAAGGTTTTAGAATGGCAAGCAGAGGTCGAAACACAATTTGTGAAGGTACAATTACAAAAGTCCAATTTTGTTATCTTACATCACACATTGACAAGAAGTGTCACCTGAGGCTACGGGAAAAGCTTATTCAATACCTTGCCTTGTTGAAAGAGAAAATTAAATTAATCTATCGAAAAAGGTCTTTTATTTTATTTACCTCATATTGACAGAGAATGTTGCATGAGTTTTTATAAGACATTAACGAAGCGTTATGTGGCAAATTTAATGTAATCGTGAGATTACTTTCAACACTAGTACTCAATACATCAATAAAAATCTCTTTTAATAAAGTTTACTTCAGTCAATTATTATTGCAGATGTCAATGAATGTCTCGAGGATCAGAAACTTTGCCGTGGTGCAGACATGGTGTGTCATAACAAAGTAGGAGGATATGAGTGCGCTTGCAAGAATGGTTTACGCTTAAACTGGGATAACAAATGTGCCCGTAAGTATCAAATAAATACTCATGAGTTACGGCAAAAACACAGCCATGGATGTCAATGCCAGGCAAGGGAGATGCTTTGCTCAGATGTAATTGGCGCTACCTTTTAAATAGTTGAGGACTAAACTTGTATGAAATTGTGAGTGAGGTATACGTACATATGCGAAAAACGAGAACTCTAAAAACCAGGAATCCGTTTCCCGTTGGTCGCTTAAGTGCGTAACACGACTCGCCTCCAACAAAGAAGTAAGATGCAATCGTAAACAGTATGAGCTTTACAAAAAGAAACCTTTCATCTGTCTTGCAAGGCAATTACTAATGGAAGGCTCGAAACTTGCAATGGTAAACGGTGCGGAAAAATGCACAGGTGTAGGTGTGGTACATAATCCTCTTAACTCCGAGCACGAGGATCCTTTAAGGACGATACCTACTAATTCAACGGTATTTTTGCGCGGTTTACTGAATATGCGGGAAAAGCAGATCTTAACATGTGTTATTGAAATCCAAAACGAAAATTGGGGGTAACCACGCATTTTTCGAAGATAATTAATCAACAATATTTGTAAAAAGCTTTAAAATACAAAGCAATGTATGGCGTTCTTTTCCAAATTGAAGCTTAATCATCTCTGAAAAATGCACGGTTACCCCAGTTTTCTTTTCGGGTACAAAGAGAACTGGCTAAGTTCTGTTATCTCTCCATAGGTTTGAACTGCGCAAAATTACCCCCGTATTAATAAGCACCGCCGATAGGAAATCCCAGTATATCGAGATGCGCAGAACGTATGCGCAATAACAATAGTAGGCACCGTCCTTAAGCGCAGTCAATAATTTTTACCTTATCAGGGAAGAGGTTATGTTTATTTTTCAGCTTTGAACGAATGTGATGAAAGAGGCGAGCATTGTCCATATGCAAGCACCTGCAAGGAAACCTCACTGGCTTCTCATCATTGCGTCTGTGATCCTGGGTTTAAACCTGTGAAGGCGGGAGAGAAACTGCAACGCTGTGAAGGTAGATTGAAGTCACCGTTTGGCAGTTGCCAGTTAAAAGTCCAAGGAAATGGATTCAAAAGTGATTATAGTTATTGAGGAGGTTGTATAATTCAGAAAGAAGGAACTTAGCAATTAATGCCGCGAACTGTTGAGCTATAATTCACTAAAAAGTGAACATTTTATTTCATGAGGTGTTCCGGTCAAACGTGTATGGCCAAAGTATTGCTTTCAGATCAATAATGTGGGCTAAAAAACCTTTTTCCTCATTGGTATACTAAGGGGCTCTTCATCACATGATCGCGGTTGACCGGGATGTCTCGGTCACCGAGATGAAATTAGTTTCTGTTCCTATGGCTACTTTTAGCCCGCTTTCCGAGATGAAAATTTTGAAAAAGTTGTGACGCGACCATTCAGGCGTGAAATCTAACGAACAAGCCTTGCGAGAATTTCTCATTTTCTTTGTTCAAGCATAGTCAGTCCACTAACTATGGTTCAAGCAACCTCAAATCTCTTTTGACTTAATGTCAACTATCGGCTTTTACTTCGTGTAGAAGACACACATGACGTAAAACAATAGAACAAAAATCATGAAACAATACCTAATCAGAATTCTAAATCCCTTAAGACCCCTAAAGCTTTGTTACGTCATGTGCGTCTTCTACACGAAGTAAAAGCCCAACTATCAAATGAAACTATTCCACGCTTCATTATCGAAGAAAAGAGAAGTAAAAAGTCGGTTATGTCCGTCCTATCACGAGAATCAACTGTATTATTTTCCTCCTGTTAACCGGGATGAAGTGTTCATACGGCAAAATTTTCAGCCCGCTTACCAAGATCTCGGCAACCGAGCCAGCCCGCCCTCTCATACGAACACATCGTAGTTTTTACAAAGGATTTAAGGCTGGTTTTCACTAGCGACGGAGCCGGAGTCGTAGTCGGAGTCGTAAGAGCGCTTATGACCAAGTGAAAATCAAAGATCGGAGTCGTAAGCGGAGTCATAAGCTCGACGGAATCGTAATCAGAAGAATCAGAACGTTCCCATTTTCTTCCGACTCCGCTTATGACTCCGTCGTTTATGATCCAGTGAAAATTAGATTGTCGGAGTCGGACGCAGAAGCGCAAGAAACAACCAATCACAATGCCCGGTCAACTGGGCTCATATGAAGAGGCCCTAAGAATACTGTTAAAAATAAAAAAAGGAAGGTTCTGCGCATTTCAGTCACGTTTATGGCATGGTAGATGAATTTGAAATATGATTTTTATGATTTTTCATTTCGCAAGTAACATGATTGCCGCCTGACCGCGTCTGCCAAGCAACTTGTTTTCTATCCCTCTCACGGCGCATTACACCTTTCTATCATTTCATGTGTTAGCCAATGCAAACAAATGTTTCCGTTACATGGTTATTATTATTATTATTACTACTCAAAATAAGCTCTTTTACAGATAAAAATGAGTGTTTGGCGGGCGATTCCACGTGTACTGCTGATCGCTGTCGAAATACTGTTGGCTCATACACTTGTGTTCAGTGTCTGCCAGGATTCATTGAGAGCAAGTACGGACATTGTGTGGGTGAGTATGTGAAGGTTAGATCTGGCAATCATCACTTTACCTTGATATACCTGTCGGTAATTCGAACTCTGAATGAGTTCACTTTTTCAAAGGTATTTTGCTTCGGTGTTGTGCGGGAAAATATTAAGCCTGATCCTTTGCCGAGTTCCAAACTAAAGTAGAAAGCACCGCGATGAACGTACTAAACAAAAGGGCACTATTTCATTTCTAATTGGACACGGCTTGAATTGCATTGTTACAGTAATGCAGTACACTGATTTCAAAGGTAATGGTTGAGAAATCTAACTGCTAACCTTAAATCACTTTGCAAATTGTTAGTGCCGGCCAGGTTGCAAAGACCGCGGTTTTGTTTGGATCTGTATCAGCAAGCATGCTATTAAAAAAAAATGCTGGACTTCGTCTTACTCAACTCCAAGGAGAGTTTAAATTGGTATTAGCGACATGATAAATCGTGCGTAATTCTGCCGTGGAACCATACATGGGAAAGTAGTAATACACTCAATTGCTTTCTGTCATTGAAGCAGAGATCAGCGAATCGATTTTCTATTTACCTTTTACTCCTTTAGGAAAGATGACTAGATCCGCATGCCATTGTGATCCTGAAACTGAGTACTGCAGAAACAGAAAATGTGTCTGCAAAAGAGATTACAAAAGAAATACACAAGGGGATTGTATTTTACCTCCCGGTAAATTATACAGTACAATTACATAGTAAATATGACATTAAATAAATGATTTTTTGGGGTCATAACCCAGTCAGAGGCATGAGACGACCGTGAACTTTTCACTGCTCTCAACCAATCGTATTCTACGCCCGAAGAGTTTGGAAGATGTTCCGAACACAACCCAGTGTCCCATGCATTTTCTATGGAAATAGGACATTTCGGCGACAGTGAGATCAATCACATTCACATTGACTTCTCTTTTCTCTCCCTGGTCGAGTTAATTTTACCCAATAGACCTTATTCATAAATGGTGGTCAATTTATAATTCTTTTGTCGAAGTGCAAATTAGCCTACCAAGCCTCGATACCATACAGTGAATTGAAAAGATTTCTTGCTCTAAAATGAGGCTTGGTAGGCTAATTTGCACGTGGACAAAAGAATTATAAATGTGACCGCCATTTATGAATAAGGTCTATAGTTTTTTTAATATTTTAAACAAAGGTTGATGTGTCATATACTCACTCTTGGAGG
>NC_090871.1:66778986-66801486 GCF_036669935.1 Montipora foliosa | reverse complement strand
AAAAGAACTCGTCGAAGAAACAAACAAGGACGCTGTGTCTTGGGTAATTTCTGTAAAATCGTTCATACCATATCAAATGCATGGAGAGGGCTATAAAACTCGAGATCTTTCTTTGTATTATGTTATGGCTTTGACCCTCGAGCTCCGCGCAGACACTCGTTTCTTCTGAAAGATAACCAATCAAAAGTTTCGATCAATTTATTCGCAACTTAGTTGCAAACCGAGAACGAAAGATTGAGAATGGTCGCGGTTAGTTTAACATTGAGTTCGACATTGTTCTCTTCTTTCAAGTTTTTTTTTCAAATGTCACAACCAGTCCTCTTATAGAGTAATTTTTACAAGCCATGCTAGGGGGCAAAACCACTATGAAAGACTAGTGAAGCACAACAAGATTTTTTCCAGAAAATTTATCCTAAATTAAATTATCGCCATAATTGTTTACTCCCACGAGCAAAAAGGTATTTTTAGAATAGGCCATTTTACAGTTGTTTGCTTAGTGACCTAGCCTATGAATGGCTTCGAGGCTGTACGTGACCTTGCATTCATAATGACTCACTGCTTTTTAATCAGGTAAATTGTGTTGTTGTGATCCTAACTTTAAGCCTTGATTCTTGAAAGACATCTGTTTATTTTAACTGGAATCTTCCTTTTTAATGCTCCGCCATCACTAACTTTGAAGGATCGAGGAGAACATGACGTCAAAGACTCACTAGTTTGAGAATGCAATGCGTGTGTACGCGGCTAAATTAATAGGCAGCACGGGTTTTTAGACTTTGAAACTCGTGTTTTGCATATATATCAAGCTGCAATAAGACCATTTTCGAATTCTCACGGCTGAACTGGATCTAGCATGAAATGGAGGCTATTGCGGGCAAATATTTTCAAATGCAAATTAATTTGCCCGCATTAGCCTCTATTTCATGCTAGATCCAGTCCAACCGTTAGAATACGAAACTGGCCTATTTTAAGCTGATGAATAAATGACATCACGTTTTCCTAGATCCAATCGGTCAGTTTTGCACGTGAATAATGCGGACCGTGAAGTCCAAAAACACTCAAAGTAAACAGCCTTTGGATAAAATAAATAAAAGGAGTATTAGTAAGGCTCTCCGTCACTTTGATTTTATTTGCCAGTGCTGTATGTTGTGGACAATAAAGCAAGTTTAGTTACCAGCTAGAGTCAAAATTCATTGCAGTTGAGGATCTGTCACTGGGAAATGGCTGCCTCGAGAGAAACTATATCCAACGACATAATGTAATGGGCCTTTTGCAACTAACGATCACATTGTACAAAATCCGCCATGCTGGAGGGCAAGCTCATTATTATTCCCCCAACGGGACATTAAAACAAAGAGACCTGAACCAGTGAAGCTCGACTTGCCTTTGTTTTAATGTCCCAGTAGGGGAATAATAATGACCTTGCCCTCCAGCATGGCGGATTTTGTACCATGTGATCGTTAGTTGCAAAAGGCCTATTGTTACGTCACCTTGAATGCTGTTACTGTGATGCAGAACATCGCCGTTGTCGGACAACTACGCATGACTGATTTAAAACTTAAAGAAAGATGCTCTCTGGGATATTTTTGAAATAGTGTTTATGAAACAAAATGAAAGTCATAAAGTATGGTTCATAACTAATCTTACAACTTTTTTCGTAAATTCAATTTTTCAGTTTCGTCAATGGCACGGGGTATCCAGTCCCCTCTCCGGAGTTCGGTTAGTATTGTATTCATTGGATTGAATGGATTCCTGGCCTTCACAACATCAGTAACCACGCCTGGTGCTTGAGAACAGTGTTTGTAATTTAACAAAGACACATCTGATGGGCTGGGCCTCTGAGTCTTGCGGTAGAAAATTGCCTATTTAAAATGGAAACGTTGTTCTACAACCATTTCAAAAGTAATTTATTAAATCCAGTCACTGATTCAATTATATTTGCTGATATTATATGACTAGGACTCCCTTCACGCAGAGCGGCTACTGTTCTCTGGTTTTCTTTACAAGCAAAGCGGAAATTAACTAATCATTCGCCTCTGGTCAATTTATTAAACTATAACAGATTAGAGTGTAACGTGAAGTGCTAGTTTTCTACCCCATATGAACCATGTGAGCGTTAGTCCTTCCAATGGAAATGGGCCCACACAAGGACAGAGAAAAGCTCTGACCAGGGTGGGAAACTATACCCGACCGATTTTAGATTTGGTTAGACGATGTTAGACTTTTTCGGGCAAGAGGGGCTTTGTTTATATTTGTAAAATGTCCCTCGAAGGGTCTGGATAACAGGTCTGGTATGATTCCCCCGGCTGGTAGTTTGCGATTGAGCATTATTTTATTAGCTTCCTCAAAGGCTTGTCATTTTGAAAACTTGTTTCTCAGCTGCCATTTACGACAGTGAAGAGGGGTTACAACAGTGAAAATACTTTGCAATATCTTGGTCCTAAGCAGGAACTAAAAATGAATCAATTTATGACGATTAAAGACACAGACCATGTGTTTCTGTTGACTTTATTTCGCTTTGCCTTTATAAGAAAGAAACGAATTTATAAAAGAAACAAAGTTGTTGAACCTCCTTGCGACGTTAATGCCTGGCACGAAAAGGAACTTGACACCGTTTGTAGTTTTCATGATTTATAGCTATATTCCTAAACTAATAGCCTATAGGTCTGCAAAAACAACATGTTCTAATTTTTTACCAGGGACCTAAAATACGCTATTTGGTAAGTTAAATCTTGTTGAAAAACTCCGTCTACAGTCAAAAGATCCGTATCAGTATCAATATTCAATTTTGCACCCTCAGTGAAAAGAGGAATAAAATAGAGAGAAAACCTTGGAAGTGACAACAAGTAAGAGAAGATCATTTTTGCAACAAATCATGTGTTCAGAGAGGTCGTGGCCAGTTCCCTAGTGGTCATGATACAAGAGCTTGGTGGCATAGCACAGCAGTTATGAGGAAAATCACGTGGCTGGTGACGCAAAAGGAACAGGACAAGTTGTTACCTTCGTGCTGATGAAAACTAAATCGAGGGACAGGGCCTGTGAAAAGACAATACAACAGAAATTGTAATTAAGTTTATAAGGGATTTACTAGAATACCTGGATTACGGCCACAACATTAAATAAAACCCAACAAGACAGACTGTTTCCATCGATGTAAAATCAGGACGCTTAACTTTTAACTTTTTCTATGCATGGTGTTTGGTCTTTAGTAGTTACCTGGTACGCATTGTCCATCGTTGTCCATTTTGTATCCTCTTATGCACTTGCATTCTCCATTGAGGCAAATCGCATGTTGTGTACAGTTGCAATTTTCAATCTTGTTCACCTCTGAAAGAATTGTACACAACTTGTCATCAGTCAGTTTGTACGTGAGACAGGTCTCTTTAGCGTGTGCTTTAGGTGATGACCCAAATGGAAAGGATCCTTTCCTCATCCCAGTCCCCTCGGCTCGATTCGCTCGCGCGGAGCCTGTTCACTGGTTAGAACAACTTGAGATGGCGCGGGAACTGGCATAAAACTGAACAAAAATTTGAAGTGAGTTGAGGCAGGAGTGTGCTTCCCTCCTCAACTCCTCAACGGCCGGGCTATATGGGTGCGTACCTTCGCATGTGAAGTTTCGAGGCCCACCAATCATTTTAAGCCCCTCTTTGCATACACACTCGTGCGTCCTATTCAAAGACTCGATACATTTGGTTCCGTTTGGGCAGTGCAGTCCTCTCATATGACATTGGCTTATTTCTGAAGAAAAGACCAAAGCGATTTTTAAAATTAAAAACAATAATATAGAGCGGTTTTCAATTAAGTGTGGAAAGCAATTAGCAAATTGCTTTGGTTTTTCATTACTTCACTCAGTGATTGGTTCAAAATTGTGGCGACACTTTTTCAACCAATCAGAAGTGAAACCAAAACCAATCGTGGCTCGCGTGCACATTTTCCCGCACTTTGCGTCGGCTACGTGTTATTACTTCGAGTTTTGATTGGTTTACTGGATTGTCTCCGTCCTTTTTGATTGGCCAAAGTAATTACTTTGGTTTTGGTTTTACGACACTCGATTGAAACTCGCTCTATTGACAAAGAGCTGTTAGGTCTCGCAAAGGCAGATGAATTAAAAAGAAGAAGATAAAATTAAATGTTGATGTAAGTTTAACTCGGGACTAACTAACTTTAATTTTTCCCTACCTTTTGGAGATTCAGAGAGCTCACTCTAAGGGCGGTTTCCTTTTGTTAGAACTGGCCGGCCAGGCCAATCAATTTGCAAAGAAAATGCAACAATTTAAAGAAAAACTTGCATGATAATCGCTCGCATTCTTCTGGAGGAGTGTACAACATCCTCGAAGAGTGTTAATTTGAAGACATTGTTGCGTTAGTTCCTCCAAATGCTCGGTCTGGCCGGTAAGTTCTGTCAAATGGCGTGCGCCCTAAGTTTCTACGTCTTCACTCAGAAACCTTGTGGATTGAAATAATGCAAACCATACGTACAGAACGTGAAAACCCTTTTTACACGAATCCTACCTTCACATTTACCATCGGTTGACATTTTAAACCCCATCAAACATTTGCATGTTGGGGTTTTTGGAGCCACAGGGTCAACAACACAAACTGAGTTATTTGCGCAGTGGAAGTACTCAGGACAGGGTAGAGAATCTAGAAAAAAAAACATTTAACAATTTAAGAGGGTTACTGCCAAAAGGAAAGAAGTTACTCTGGAAGTAGGGTATACAGTTCTGTGTATACAATTACCTGGCCTTTGAACCAAGGCGAAGCTGGGGTTTACCTTGTTTCTTGTATGAACGCAAACTAGTTAACATCAATACGTCATTGTTTTTATAAGGTAATCATTGAGGTCTGCGTCAGACGGAGGTCAACTCCAGTCTCCATTGGCCATGTCATGGAACACCAAATGATCTAGTACAGTCACAAGACTTCCAAGCATTATATTATAATAATTAGTCTTCAAAGCTGCTGGGTGCATTTCGGCTCAATCATTTCTGATTGATGCGTATCGCTATTTACATTGAGTGGCTCCCAATTCTAAATATCCATTCAATCTCACCTCTGCAGAAAAGTCCATTTCCCGTGAGATTCCCTTTGCAGTAACATTTTCCATAGAAACACTCAGCATTCTCATGGCACTTGTGCTCTTCATCACACAGCTGTAGCGGCGCTTTAGAGGAGAAAATCAAAGACAACAACTCAAATATAGTTATGTCGTTTTTCCAAAGGCCATCGATCTGCTTAGTTTCCTATCACTGTTTTTCATGTCAACAGTCAGGAAGAATATCAAAATCCGCTGGAGGATTATCCGTAAGGCTCGAGAAAGGCCAAACTCTTGATCTAGAAAATCGATATCGAAGAAAATTTCAGTGACATCTCACCTGATTTGCAGTTCTTTCCTTCCTTGATGAGTTCATCTTTGCATTTGCATACGTCTTCGACGCACTTGGAATACGACGAACAGTGTTTATTGCTAAGGCATTCTACAAGCACAAGCATGTATAAGAATGTAATTCGAAGATGTCAATGTGCCAAGTGTGCAGATTTAATATGATGTTCGCGATGGAATGATTAGAAGTCTTGACATCATGGGAGAGCCTTGTCAAACTGTTTCGTATGTGCGATTTACCCACTGACCATGACCTCAGTCAAGTGTAAACGACGAGATTCACACGAAAACACAAAGGCCACTAACGATAAAGAAATTATGATATGACCATTGGGGACGCCAGCTTGGTTTCAACTTCATCGGAGAGGCTTTTGACAAGTTTCCATCTCAGTGCGAAATTCACTGAATTGTTGCTCCAAAACTGCTCAAAAAGCTGCCAAATAGCAGTTTACACCAACCCCTAGCTCCAGAGGGAAGGGGGGGGGGGGGGGAAGGGTACTCCCTCATATGGGCTTCCTCTTCATCATGAGGCTATAAAACCGTCAACAAAGCCCTTCTCAAATTATTCCGCCTTGCGTGTAACAGCTGAAATAGGTCTGACAAAAGGTCTGAAATTTTTGGTGAGGTCTGAAATAGGGTAAGGAAAATCGCAGAGGGTTTCGGGAGGCGGGCCGCACATCCCTACGCAATTTTTCTGGGAGTATTCCCCCCCCCACCCCCATCATTTAACATGTTGTCTACATTTTTTGCCGATGCGTTTGCCATGCCCTGGTCCCCGTTTCTGGAAAGTCCCGAAACCCGAAAAGTTTCGGGAATTTTGAGAAACGGGTCCCTGGGGCCCGTTTCTCAAATTTCCCGATAACTTTTCGGTCCCGAAAGACCATTTGTGAAACTGTCATCCGCTTGTTTTACAAAACTGGTCCTCAAGCATGTTTTCAAGATGAGTGAAAGCAGGATTGAAATCTCTCCTGTCTAATTAAAAAGATAGAGAGTGGATTGCAAAACCCGAAAAGTTTCGGGAATTTCGAGAAACGGGTCTCTGGCTCGCAACTTCGAGTATAAGAAAACAAACATTCAGGATTTTTCACGTCGGCGCTCGCGCTGGTGTTTGTATTACGTATGCATAATTCGAAGACACGTGAAATCATAAATCTGATGCTGCATATAGATGGAGTGGTTGTGAAACTCTTGAAACTTCAAAAGCGAGAACAGTGACATCGCGCTTCATGTCAACTTAACCATGACCATTACCGTGATGCACAATCATTTGTAATCGGTTCACAGCTGAGTTTTGAATAAATTAATAGAAACTTTTGATTGGCAGCCTTTCGGAAAAAGGGTGCGGTTTGTGCATGGTGGAGACCAAAACAGCAGATAAAAATATAAAACAAAGAAACTTGTCGAGTTTCATAACCATTTCCATATGTAATTAACTATGGATCAAATGGTAGTGAGTTGATGTATACCCTACCTACACACTTCCCATTTTTTGCATAACTGTACCCTCTTTCACATCTGCATTTTGGGTTGTCTGGAAGCAGAGGATCCACCAGGCAGGTACCATGACTGCCACATTGGTGTCGCTGAGGACATTCCAGTGATACTAATAAAAAAAAGTTAAGTTTTTAACGGTAATGTTAATTTAAGTTAAGCGTGTTTAACATCGTTCAGTTCCAACGCCTAGATGGGGCTTTACAGGTGGTGATCAATTGAATAGCATCGACTATCCGACATCTGATCACAGAGATCCGGGAGGCTTACCATTTGTACGGAAAATCCGGTTGGAATGGAATGCTCAAATATAATGTAGCAGGATTTTCCCGCTGTGGCGTTTCGCCAGGACCGAGTCTCTCGCGGCTGGAAGAAAACAATGAAAAAGGAAAATGGCGAGATAGGACGCAGCTGTTTACAACCTCTAATTTCATTGGTTCCTTTTAGGACGCAGCTCTATTGTTTTTATTGTTAGGGTTTGGTTTTGTATCATTCTTTGTGTCTATTGTTTTCTGAACCAATCCCGAGAGCCGCTGTAATAGCTGCGTACTGACCCAAAATGGCGGCTGCATCTGCAGTGTCGAAAGGCGGGAAAAGAGGCCGAGGTGTCCCGGGTCGAGTGGGAGTTTACAAATGGTACAGGATTTTTCTGGTCATTACGGTTGGAACAGGAAAGAGGAATACGTCTAAAGATTTCCATCTTTTTGGGAAACTTTCCGGTGGAATGAGTTGTACCATTTTAATTTCCAACCGGAGTTTTCGGCTTTGTTGACAAATGGTAAACGCTCCGGGTTTGTGAATGATCATCATCATCACCATCATCATATTATTATTATTTAGTCAGATACGAAAACAGTTAAAGCAAAATGATTTTGGGGTCTGCTTAGGCTGAGAGCATTTACGAATTTAGATCATTTGATCCCAAAATTATGAATTGAGGCCTGTACTTTTACAAGATGATATTTAATTACCTCTGCAGTACTTCCCATTACCGGTTGTATTACCCTGACAAACGCATTTTCCATCGAGACATTTCGCCCGAGCATCACAATCTATATCCGCCTTGCACACATGTAAAGGTGCTAAAACAAACAACAAAAAAGAAATACCAATTCAGTTTATCAGAAAAAAATAAAAAACACAGCATAGTAAAGCTGATAAAGAGGTAACGACAGGTGCATGATAAACCTAAACGGAGGTACCCAACATTTGTAGCCAATCATAAGGAATAAAAAACGCGGGTTATTCTGTGAACCAATAAGAACTCGACGCACGTGCATGCAGCCGAGTGCGCACATATTTTGGACTGATGTGAGGAACACCAGTCTGACTATGAGCCAATCAGCGCTGCTGTAAGATTGCACCACCATAACTAACACAAGCTAGGGAAGTTGTGCCGAAATATTCTCACTGCTTTGAGCTGGAATAAAGCACACTGTCTCGCCTAATTGCAAGGCTTTTTATAAAAGCACTTTTTACAGTTTTGCTTGCGAGTGGCTGAGAAAGTCAACTAACGTCGATAGCAACAACAGATAGCCTTAGGGTTTCCTTCTCATACCGGGTTTGCATGTTTTCTCATCCTTTATCAGCTCATCCTTACACTTGCATAAGCCATTGTAACACGTCGCATACACCTTGTTGCAGTCTGTATTATTTAAACACTCTGTAAGAGATATTGGGCAAGTGATAAAGGAAGAATATTTCGTACTCAACTCACGACTTCAGTTAAATTCAGTATCAGATATGAGGACGCTGTTTTATTTGACATGACTTCTCTAAAAGGCCATTTTTCATTTGTTTGCTCAGTGACCCGGCCATAAGTATAAAGTTGCTATGGCTACCGTCTACGTCAAAGTCGTACGCCACGCACGTGCCACACCCATTTTAGAATATTTAAGAATTATTAAATTTTCGACCTCGGATATTGCGTTTCTAGCTTTCTGATTGGTTCACTCAATCTCGGTTATCAGCTCACATACGACCTAAAATTGGAAACCAATTGCGTCAAGTGTTGTTAAGCTGGAAACTGATTGGCTTTAAGTTCCAAGTGTTCAAACTTTCAGAATTTAATGAAAATTTAATAAACTTATTCCATTCGCGCTTTTGGATTTGAGACTGCTAATAGCCAGCTCGGCGCTACGCGCGTCATTAGCTATTTACAATCTCACATCCAACGCACGCTCATGGAATAATTAATTATTCCATGAGCGCGCGTTGGATATAAGATCATACGGTAAACAGCAAAGAGGCTATAACTAGTCTCCTATCCAACAAGCGCGAATGGAATAATTGTTTTAGCGCTTGAACTGTGCGCTTGAACACTTGGCAATTTTTCAGCCTGGCAACACTTGACACAATCAGTTTCCATATTAGGTCGTATATGAGCTGATAATTGAGATTGAGTGAACCAATCACAAAACCACAAACTGTCAATATCAGAGGTCGAAAATTTAATAATTTGCCGTAGCCTACTTAACAACAACTCAAGTTGACCGATTTTCATGTTTCGACGATATTGTGAGAATCTAAAATAGAGAATCTGCCACCTATATTTACTACAAAACCTTTCGTGCCGTACGCTTTGCTAAAACAACCTGGAGGCATGGTGGCTGAGAGTACCGAGATTGATATAGATCTAAGTGCCTTTAAAATTAATCGTGTTCTTGTAATGGCTCGAACATTTGGTTTATTAACCGAGTCGATGAGGAAACTAAGCAGGTTTGCATCAAGACAAAGCCACAACTGAGGCCTGATGGCGTCCATAAGAACACAAATTAACTCACCGACGCATTTTCCAGTCTTGGTTTTCCGAAATCCCACGTTACATTTACAGATTGGAGTTTTAGGGAACAACGGATCAATCATACAGGTAGAATGACCTCCACATTTGGAATTCGTTGGGCAGGGCTTTGCGTCTGCAAAATTGATTATGAGTACATATAACTGAAATACTATTCAAGACTGCTTCTTTTGGGATCGCTAAATAGCTTAAAGATGAGAAAAAAGACTTAACAAAGCGGCTAGTTGGTCCCACTTGACTACACTAACTTTTGCGAAAAGAAATGCCAGAAGCCAGTAACTAATTTTGGCGGGCACAAAACGTGGGAAAACCCACAGCCATGTAAAGCGTTTGTGCGATTTAAAGCGCGGGAAATCATGACTCAGTTTGCGGGGCATGGAGACGATAATTTAAGCATCATGGGAATGTGAAATGAAGTTGCTCAAAGGGGAGGGGGGGGGGGGGAGCATACAGCATACGTAAAGCGATGGAAAACACAGTCTTTAGTGACCTCTAGGAAACGACTTGAAAATTTGTCATCTTACCTCTGCACACCACACCATTCCCTACGAAAAACCCATCGCAGTAACACATCTCAGCAACACACTTTCCTTTGTCGGCATGACAATCATCATCTTTGTGGCAACTCACCTGTGGTGCTACAACATGACAAGCAATAAATACAAAAAAATTGCATCAAAGTGAACACAAAAGCATAGAGGGCAGTTTTATATACTGGCTAATTGACTGTCAAACGTGATTTTGGAATTTCATTGGTTTTTAATCACTACGCTTGCAGATTGACTTAAAAATATCGTGTCTCTTTTTACATCCCATCAGGAAACCAAAAAAACGAAAGGAAAGGAACTTTATTTAAATTTCGAGTAGTTCCAACGCTGGAGCACTAATTGGGGACACTGTAAACTGAAATTAACAATGAAAGCAAATCAAGTTAAATCAAATGCTAAAACAAATCTGAGTTGGTCGAGTGCGTTTCGCCCCGCTCAACTTTGTTTCGAGTTCTGATTGGCTTCATTTGACAGCCTGTCTGTTGTAAATACTCTGCTGGATTGGTTTTTCGGCACCCAATTGAAACTGAACCCTTTAACACGTGCTATCCAAGGCATTAATAAAAGTAAAGAAGCATCACCCTTACCAGCCATGCATGTTTCCCCGTCTCCGATCAACTCAAAACGACAAGTGCATCTGTTTTCAACACACTTAGAAAAATGAAGGCAGTTTTTATCCGTCAAGCATGTATGCTGTTTCCGTTCATTAGCTGTCAACACGAAAAGAAATTCAAGCCTGAACGCCATTGGTCAAAAATAGCGCAAAAATTTCTCTCATACAATCATTTTGAGATGAACTCATGTTTTGACAGAATCTAAATGATCTTGTACCTCCACTATCCTTCATACAAGAAGGCATTTGCGGTCTTCCAAAGTACCCGCTGTCACAGCGACAAGCCACCGTCTGTGTTCCTGGTTTTCTTACACAGTGTGAGTTCTTGGATTCTTTTAGTCCGCCGACTTTGCAGGGGTCGGTTTTAAAAGGACATTCAGTCCATTCTGGTGAACAACAACAAAAAAATAATAATAACAAAAATGAGGGAACGCTTAGAAATAGGGTTAATTCAATCTTTTTTAAAAAGAACCTTTTTGCTGCTAGCACAGATGAGCATCTTACCATTCTTAACATTTGGGATTCCTGTGCCAACCTCGTTCCCAGGGTCTCCATTGTCATCGACAAACAGACCCTGCGATCGAGGTTGTTCCTGTGCCTTAAGTACCAGGATAAAAGTCGATTATTGATAGTTTGCATCTGACGTCACGCACGGCGGCCATGTTGGTATACAGAACAATGCAGTAAAATGCCTTTTGGGAATTTGACTCTATTCTGATGCAAAAATGGTGGGGCCATTTTCTATTGTTTTCACTAACTTCTTCCAAGACAGTTCCGTTTAGAGTAAAGTTAGCAATAAGAGGTTGTCTCTTCTGGGTAATTCGCATTAATTTGCACTTCTGGCCCCAGTTGTTCAAACGATGGATAGCGCTATCCACAGGATAAATCACTATCCACTGGATAGAGCGGTTTTCAATTGAGTGTCGAAAGTAATTAGCGAATTGCATTGGTTTTGCATTTACTTCACTCAGTGATTGGTTCAAAGTTCTCGCGCCACTCTTTCAACCAATCAGAAGCGAAACCCAAACCAATTGTGGCTCGCGCGTGCACATTTTCCCCGCGCTTTGTGTTGGCTACGTGTAATTACTTCGAGTTTTGATTGGTTTACAGGATTGTCTCCGTCCTTTTTGATTGGCTAAAGTAATTACTTTGGTTTTGGTTTTACGACTCTCGATTGAAACTTGCTCTAACTCAATTGTTTTTGCTGTTGTTTATCCGCTGGATAGTGATTTATCCGGTGGATAGCGCTATCCATTTTCTGAACAACTGGGGCCTGAACATTAAATTCCATCCTGTTCTGTCGACGCCAAGTACAAATACATCAATTGATCGTCTGGACAGCCTGAGGACATCAGTCTAAACATGTACTTTCTACAATATAGTGAGTATTTGTATATTTTTAATAAATAAACTATACATTTCCATCGTTAGAGTAACATTCTCGCAGCACTTTTTTCTCTTTTAGAAAAAGCTAGCTGTAAAAACTACGATCAGGCTGAGATTAGTCAAAATTTTAAGAATGCCATACCCAGGCTGAGATTCAGTTAAGAACGTCTTTATTTTTCTAATTTTGTGAGTAGTATAAATAAAGGTAAATAAATTTAAAACTTAAGCCTAACAGTGCAATTAATACCTAGGGACATTTTTAACCGATTAACAATGTGGTTATGGCAATTTTACGGAGCAGAAAGTGAAGCAGTAATCCAGTATCACTGACCGCTGACCGATCCATATTGATGATTTTTAGTACCCATGGTACACAATTTAACATCATAATCTTTTAGGATTCAGCTGAGGATTTTCTTATTAGCTACTACCAACCACGTTACGCAGTTAAGATAGTTGCCATGAGCTGTCTTGAAAACGTTTCATCACTTAATTAACATCCCTCCAGATTCTGGTCCTTCCAGGTTGTTTAGTTGTAAGCGAAAATCACCTTCATCATGATACGCAACCAACCTGCAACTAACCCATATCTTACGGCTCTCAAGATATACTTACGTTCACACTTGGTTTTCCCGTCTCCAAATGCGAAAGGTTTGAGGCAGTGACATTCCCTCCTGATGCACTTTGCTTGTCCTTCTACGCAGTCTTTGTCGGAATTGCATCTTGCCGGTTCAGCTGCAATGAAAATTCCATTTGACACATTGAAACGCCATGACTTTTCTGAATAGAATACACGCGCACTCTAAGTAAGTGTTCCACAGAAAAATGAAAGGGTCGTTATCGAGGAAACTCCAGGTTTCTCAACTGATAGACGATCGACGCATTTTTGCAAAAAAAAAAAAAACAAAAAAAAAAAACAACAAATTTCGGCGCATTCCGTTTTGCAAATGACAGCTACGAGACGATGAGTTTGGAAATAAGAGGTACAAATTAAGGAGGAAGAGAAAAACTTACGATAAGGGATTTGTGAGGCTTCAGGACTGTCGTAGAGCGAAAAGATTACTGAAAGAACCAAAATCTGTCTCGTGTACATTGGGAAAACTCCACGCACTTTTATGTGGTTGAAAACAGAACAACTAAGGTTCTAAATTGGTTCATCAAATGACGTCTCAATTGTGCATGGCCTAATTAACGAAACAAACAATGCGGTGTACCCTTTAATTGAATATGGTATTTTGATAAAGAGCCAATTTTTAGGACCTCAGGAAAATGAAAATCTTGATGGTCCTTGATGTCTCTTTAGGGAGTTGAAGCACGCGACGTTTTTGAGCCACGGACGGCAACCGAAAATGAACATTTCGAATGCCAGGACAGTACTGTCTCTCAGATTTTTAACCTAATCATCTCTAATGGAGGAAAGATACTTAGCAATATAAAGGTGGTAGTGACAAGACAAGTTAAAAGGGAAAACAGCTGACTTCCGGTTGCCGTCCGCGGCTAAAAAACGTTGCGTGCTTAAACTACCTTTTATTTCCTAGATACGAACTTGCGATATATTGTCCGTGTGCATACAGCGATCACATGGTCGCTGGTTTATATATGTTTTGTATAAAACCCAGTTCTATATGACCAAGAGGGAAAATAAAATCTTTTGTGGTCTTCGAAAAATGATCCGCAGTTACGTTGTTGGCAAATACTTTTTTTGACAAAATCTCCCTTGAACTATGGGAAAATTCTGTTGAAAGTTACCGAGCATCAACTGAAAACTACTGACTGTGAAATGCGAGGCTACATGGCAAACAAAATGGCGGCTAAGCTAGCAACAATGTCAATAGCCCTTGGTTAGGCCATAAATCTACAAGAACTGCTGAAATGTTCCTTGGAGGTCTTGTGGTGTCGAGATTTCTTAGTCTGCTTGCTCACTTTGTCGTAACTGTCATTATATTTTTATCAAAGGTTTGAGACATTTCGTTATTTACAAAATTTAGTGCCTTTAATTTAACTGTCGATGCCAAGCTATTAACTCGCATGCGTTATTTTCAGGACGCAAATGTCAAAGCTTGTTTGCCGCTCCAGTATACCGAGAGTGAATTTTCAACCAAAGATATGGAGTATGTAACTATTTTAACGTGTGAAAATTACTAGTTTTTGCAAAGTTTGTCTGATCATTTTCTGGAACTATTACGATGAAGAACTCACTTTATAACAGGAAATTTATATATTGGGAATGCGGCCAAGAAACGGGTTTGTAAGCAAAATATGATCCCAATGAATACGGCACAATTCCAAAGAAGGCAAAACATTTCTAGACTTAACTGTGATCACATGTGATTCTTTGTGTTGTAAAAATTACAACCGATCATTGAAAATGATGGTGATAGTGATTATATCATGGTTTATGTAATAGGTTGATTGTAGGATTGTCCCTCACTCTCGTGTTTCTTGGTGTGGAATTTGGCGGATTTATTGGTGGTTGCTCTATGTTCAATGGCTCTGCAAGCATGCTTTGTATCCTTCCAGATGCATTAACAGTGAGTGCAAAAAGGCAATAAATGTTTTGATTACAAAGGACCAATTGCATTTAAATGTCTAGATATGAGGACTAGAAATTTAAAAAGAGAGACTTGTTAGAGAAATCTCTTAGAGCAAATTTCTTTTATCAAAGGAACAACTGTATACATGTATATACAGCTATAATAATGAATAATTTTATGATACTTTAAAGAAATACTTCTATTACTTCACAGTCATGTTACATAATGTAACATTGTAATATATTTAAATTCAGTTGTTGGATGCTAGGAATAAAAAGGTAAAGGCTTATGGATGGTCATTTACTCAGTTGCACTGAGAAAACTGAGAAAGCTATTCTTGGCCCTGTTGCTGTTGTTTCAAACTTATTATCAAAAGTTAGGGTCTCTAAGGGCATAATTCGTGTTGTAAGCGGTTGGTAGTAACTTATGCAGACAATGGTCTTGCTTTCCACGATTGAGTTGAACAGAGACTGGCATAAGTGCTCATGATAATCTAACATGCATACTCTGTTAGAGGAAGATAAAGCATTGACGTAATTAAGGCTGGGGCTAATTGTGGAAAAAAAGCCCCTCTTTTGAACACGCCCCAGGTCATCTATTAAGTACTTTGTGTGTGATGAACGAAAAACAGGAGCACCTTAAGAAAGTTAGGTGCACTTAAGTTGCTTAAGAAAGTAGAAGTGTTTAGCTGCTTTCTGAACAACTTCAGACAGTATGATGCAAATTCCAAGATTGATTGCTGGTGATTGTCACACCAAGAGGCTTAGTGCAATCAGCAACTTCAAGATGTTGGCCATTTACACTGTACCTCCAAGGGAGTTAGTTTGGCTTGATTCTTATCAAAGGATATGAGCAGTTCTCTACATTTGCCAGTTCTGTCGGACTGCTCATTAAGAAACTGTGTTAAGAAACTAACAATGACTGAATGACTTTATTTTACATGGAGGAACACTTAGCTCAAAAGCTAGTTTGCAGGTTTTCCATGAAAACACATCAAGATACCTAAAAATTCTAAAAAAATTAATACTTTAAAAAAATCAACCGTTTACAAAAATCCATCACAATAGCACAAGTCTCTTATAAACAATTATTTGCCTTGACATAAATTAATTTTCATTAGCCATAGCAGCTCATTCCAGCGCTGCTATTTCATTGTCAATGTTTGTAATTGAAGAGTGGGATTGTGACAAGTTTTGGTATGTTTTTGGTTTCTGCAGGTGAGTGTTCTTCACAAAAATAATGTGATGCTCCTTTGTGTATCAAAACATAGCCAATGCTGCATTGTAAAGATTACAAGTGATTTGATCTTTTTATTCAAATTATTTACAATCTTAGTATGTTTTTTTGAATATTAAATTTATCTTTTGGCTTAGAATGGGTAATTATTCTGCTAGAGTGTTTTCACATGACGTTGTGACGGCCATGTTATTGTCCCTAAAGCAAGGAACGGCGGCCATGTTGGTGTCTACAACTAATCCTCTGGGAAATGAGCTCTGTTGCCTTTTTGTATAATAATTAAATCAATGCGCGTGCTCTGATTGGTCAATCAGCTATGTTTTATTGTGCCGGTAAACTCATGGAAAAGTCGCGTGTCTTCTGAATTATAATAATATAAAAGCAATAGACCACAGGTTTCTATGGTTTATAGACATGATAAACCACTTGGGATGTTGGAAGAACACTTGAAGAATTCGTAAATCACTCGCCTGCGGCTCGTGATTTATGAATTCTTCTTGTGTTCTACCAACATCCCGCATGGTTTAACAGCCTATAAACCATAGAAACTTGGTCTATTGCTTAAGCAAACATTTTCTTTTGTTTTGGTGGAAAAACAAGGTTACTGATCACATGAATGAAAACCCTCTATAACATAGGCGGATGAAATGCTACATCATCAAACTAATCAAATAACCTGAGGAGATGGGGATATACAAATTTAGCATCCTTGAATAGGTATTACACAGAGACAAGCCATCTTTCTTTGGGAGAAGTCACCAGTCACAGGTTGCAACCTTGTGTCAGTTAATCCATCCCTGAAGAGGCCCCAATTTATGAGTAAAATCATCTGGCATTAGACAGTAAAATCTGTTAGTCTCACCCTCAGGGTTCATTACTAATTATTGACAAGAAAGGCCTTATTATTAGGTACTTTCTTTCAACAGTTTCAGATTTCTGGAACAATCTGTACACAAGTCAAGGGACATCTTTTTATAAACAATCAAAGAAATAAATCCTTAGTTACTTAAGTGTTCTCCTCTTTTCAGTGCCTTTCCAGTTGTCATAGAAATTTTTGTTCTTCTTGGAGTCATTGTATTCCGTGCTGACAGATGACATTGGTGAGACATGTAAAACCAAACTGGCTTGTTGTACATCACTAACTATTGAGTAAATTTGGAAAAAAAAAAAATTAATTGTAGGGAGACATTGTAAAATAAATTTTACTACTTAATCTTTTTTTCCATTTTTTGAGACTGTGTAATATAAATAATTAGAACTTGGTTGTTCAGAAGCTGCGAGTTTATAGTAATTTTATCATGTATATAATTAAACATCACATGCAGTCAGTTTTCTCGCTCAGAAAATATACATGTATTTTCAAGGTTCTCTCGCTGTTTTGCTATTTGTTAATGCCAGATTAGATAGTAAGTCACGCCTGATTAGCAAAAGCGCACTGCGAAGAGACCTCTTTCATAGTGCATCTTTATGTTTTAAAATTATTGTAAGAGCAAAAACAGTGAACAATGCAGAACAAGACAGTCACAACAAATAACAAATTTCAAAAAGGCCATTTTTTTTATTGTTGTTTTGAGTATCATCTATAGTTTGAGCTTCTGTCGTTGTTTTTCCCAAGAGTCCTGTATGTGTCCTTGAGCAGTAATTTAGAGCAGTCCAACATAAATTTAAGTTCTTCATCTGTTGGATTTGCATGAGCTTTCCATCTGACAAGTCCATTGCAGTCAACCAGAAATGCGTGACCAACAATTGTGTTCTCCAGAAATTTTTCTTTAATTGGTCTTGCATCGCCATCAAAGCAGAGAAAGTGGTCCTGAAAAATGAACAAAATATTATTTTAAACCCCAGAAAGTTAAACAATGGCTAATAATATTATTTATTAATAGACTAATTTCGATAATAATATATATTAAAATTTAGTCCTAAACAAAAGGCGTGATCTCGAGGCTCTGGGCAATAAACTTATACAAATCCTTTATATTTATTCCCCAGAGCCTCGAGATGATGCCTTTTGTTCAGGACTGAATTCTAATATATCGAAATTGGTCTATTGTATCTCTTCATGGACCATTTACTCCTTGCTCTTTATTGCACCTTTCGTAAACATGCAGACTCTTGAGGTTTGAATTTCAATGAACAGTTTAAGCCTGGTTTTCACAAGTGATGCAATCACACAAGGATCAAAATGTTTCCTCTTCCTTGTGCTTGTGCTTAATATGTTTCGATTCACTTGTGTTGTGTAAAAAACGAAACGTACAGCATATAAGCACAAGGAAATTTGCTACAACTGGCCGTGTCTGTCCAATTAAGGCACTTGTAGCAGATTCCTCCGTGATGGATTTTGGTGCTTGTGCTTGTGCTTTTGCTTGCATTGCTCGTGAAAACCAGTCTTTAGTTTTTCATTGTTGCCAATCACTGTGGCCGTAGCAATGGTTTAGTATAATGATCATAAATGTGAGTGTAAATTATTTAATATTGGTAGAGTAGACGTGGATTCACTTTTAAGCCTGGTCCTGACTCGACATACTGAGACACATTAACTTGTCATTAATATTGGTGTTTTGTTTTAACAGAAGGTAATACATGTACTTGTTAAGAATCTACTGGCTTTGCATATGTTTGCACTGCTAATGAGGACTAGGATTTATCAGCATCTGTTTTTGACATCTCACCAACCAAACTGTTGATACCACTTTCATCCTCAGCCTGGATTTAAAAGGAAAATGCACACATTCTTTCTGAGTTTTTCTTTTCTTTTTAATCATTTGCTTGAATAAAATAATTTGTAAGAGAACCAATTTGGAGCTGTAAAATGTATTGCAATCAATCAAAGATCTAAAAATTTATTGTTTAATAGCTGTACCTATTATGAGAGCATACTACATTTAGCTGGCTATTTTTCAGAAGAAAATAATATTAATCCATTGACACCTCAAACGCCCCACTTGACGAGTATTTTAAAATCGTCTGGCATTATACAGAGTAAAATCTGTTTTGTCTCACTTCCAGGGGGTCAATAGGTTAATATTCATCTTTCACATTTTGTGAAGCTTACGTGTCTCTCTACAGGCCTCTGCTTTCTCAGATTTTTTTCAAACCATCTGCTAAATGGTTTGAAAATCAACCCATCCACTACATTTATCTGCAATTAAAAAAGATGAAATGGAACCATAACTACTGTTAAGTACTAATCAATAGCGTACATTCCAAATAATTATTATTCATTTAAAAAACATAATTTTAAAAATAAAAGCCTTAGGACTTTCAAAACTACAACATGCTTACCTAAAACTAAACAAGTTGTAAGTCATACTGTAATTACACGGATTTAAAACATTTTCATAATTAAAAACAATCTTACAACTTACAGTCAGAGAAAACAACTGTAGATAAAGTGCCCCTAACCCCCCAATTTTTTTTTTTCGTTAAAAGGAATCTTTGCACCTGTTTGAAACGCATTGCGACCATTTTTTTCATTTTTCTAACAAATCCTGCCATTTTATAAAGTAAAGCAAAGTATTTAATAGCAACCATATTTTACGTCAATAACTAGTAACAGTAATTCAACTGACAAACCTGAGATCGACAGTGCGCTCATTTTACTCCCCCCTCTCCACCAGTGCTCCATTTTACGGGTATTTAAAGCTACTTAGCTACACGGAAAGGAAAGAAGTCAAAACAAGGATTCGAAATCCGGGAATTGAACTCAGGACCTCTTTCACCAAGGCCGCGCACTAACCGACTGTGACATCCCTGCTTCTTTATAGCCTTTGAAAGTTGCGAAAATCCAAGCATCTTTTGTTCACGACTGAGTCAGAAGGGGATTGGGTCTATTCCTGATTTGACGTCACAAACTGATTTACATTGCATTAACGCTTTGTAAAAATGCACGCAAAGTAGATTGTGACGTCAAATCAGGAATAGACCCACTCCCTTTCTGACTCGGTCGTGAACAAAAGATGCTTAGATTTTTGCAACTTTCGAAGCCTATAAAATGGCAGGATTTGTTAGAAAAAGGAAAAAATGGCCACAATGCAAAGATTCATTTTAGTGAAAAAAATATTTTGGGGTTAGGGGCACTTTAAATCTCTCAGTTATGGAACATAAAACCAGGTAAGCAGTAGAAAATGGCCCACTTCATTGAGCAATCATTGCTAATAAATCATTTATATGTAACAAAATTGAGTATATAATTTATTGTGAGCTAAAAAATGCACTAAACTGAGAGCTTGACCTTTCTCTAATACACAATGTGAGAGGCAATCAAAATAAATAAATATTATTTATGACTCCTTTTTCAGAATACTATGTACAGTGTGTCTCACATGTTACGCATGAGTCGGGCACTACTAAACCACAAAACAGCGAAACACCAAAAAACTAATTAGGCCTAAACCTTGTTGCTCCTAATTCATTAAGATTAAGATTAGGATGAGGAACAATAACGTTTTAGGCCTAATTAGGCCTAAAACGATGTTTAATCTCAAATCCAACCTTTGTCGGTTAGTATTCAATGTATGGTGGGGTCATACATGGTATTTTGGTGCTTCGTTTCGATGTCTCTTTGTTTAGTAATGCCCACATGAGTCTAACATAATAAAACAAAAACGATTTTTTAAAAGTTATTATGGATTCTTGTGCACAGTACCTCATAACATTGTGCCAGTTGTTCAGAGTGAAAGTTCTCCACAAACGGCAGCCTGTACTTGTCACACATTGCCTGCAAAGTGTACACTGTAAGCAAAGGATTTCTTTTATCGCACTCAGCTACAGCATCAAAGCCCTCAATCATATTTTATCAGCGTAATTAGTTCAAGTTCCAGTTGTAATTTAAGACCACATTATCTTCAAGATCTTCAGACAGTACATTTTCAGGCTACGAAGGCTATAGAAGGCCTTTAGCTAACAGGAAACCAATAAAAAATTGACAACCTCAATCTCAAATTTCGTTGATAGCATGTAAGCATTTTCAATAACAAATTTTATTCTTAAAAATTTCACATTCAATATTAATGATTATCACTTCAGTGATTCTTCACTTTAATATTTGTATCCTAAGAAATGTACATCAATAAACGAAACAAAAATTAGGGTCATACCTCACCAAAACCTCGAAACCATAACAGCAAGAGTGTGACATGTCCACAAAAAACTCTTTGTAAATCTATCTCTTTTTTGACCAGATTCCTTGCTTTGAGGCCAGGAAAAGGAAGTGAGTCCTGCAATGATAAAATTATTTAGGTTGGCAGAAAGCTCTTGGCTTTGCACAAATGCTAAATAAATACTTCAATTTTTGCCAAGGGTCCTCAAAACCTTAGACCCTAATCAAAATACATATTCTCTAAACTGCTTTCAAAGTTTTGGAACATAAAGAGAATCTGTTCACAAAATCAGAAAAAAAAAAATCTTTATTATCCATGATTGTTATTTTCATTCCGTTTTACAACCTTTGTTATGTTTGCGTGTTATGTAAGTGGTGATAAACATTAAAGGAAAATTACATGCTGGTCACTCTCTGGGGTTGAAGCATTGCAATAGACCATAATTATTCGTATTCTCAGTACTGGACTGGAACTAGCTATCATTTGCATTTGAAAAGGTTCCCCCACATTAGCCTCCATTGCAAGCTAGTTCCAGTCCAATACTGAGAATACAAATATGGTCTATTGAAGTGCATTACACACAACTGTTGAACAGAATTTTTGTATAATTTGTTCATCGAACAGTCACCAAGCCTTCAACCCATTGACTCCTGATCATCCCTCAATGACTACCAAAATCATCTGGCATTCATTAGACAGAGTAAAATCTATTAAGTCTGGGTTAAAGGGGACATATTTTTTGAGCAGATTTAGAGGTTTTTCATTAATGGGGACATAGTCTTTGAGTGAATCCAGCTGTTGTTAACCCTTTCAGCCCCGTGGGGTTCCCCATTGACGAGTAAAATCGCCTGGCGTTAGACAGAGTAAAATCTATACGTGGCACTTTTGGGAGTTAAAGGGTTAATTAAGCAATTAATTAACAGTCCTAGACTTCTTGAATAAACTGACACAGAAAAATTTGGAAACAAAATGAAAAGTGGTAAATATATTTTTGCTTTCTCAGTCATCATCTGATGATGCCTGGCATGTTTGACTTAGTCTATAAAACATGCAAGAATTATAATTTTAGAAGTAAGAAGAAGCATTAAACCATTGACTCCCAGGGGTTCCCCACTGACGAGTAAAGTCTGGCCGGGTTAGGCTGGTTTGGACGTCAAAGGGTTAACTGCTCAAAATCTGGGGCCAGGCTGGCATGATCTGTCCATAATTTATAACCTGATAATATACATGGAAAAAATTTCCCCATTCTGATTGGCTGACAGAAATGCAGCTTTCAGTTAAACCAAAGCAGAAGAGAGGTGATCGACTTTCGAAAGAGATAATCCAGTGCAACAAACCATGAAATGCACAATAGCTAGTAGACAAGAGCCCTAGATGTTGCAAAATTATTTTCATGATTTGTGATACATGACA